>NC_143165.1:36354567-36656858 GCF_047325235.1 Durio zibethinus
ATATAATATTTTATATGAAAATTATATTTTGTAATTTATATAAATTATAAAAATAAAAAATATATTATTTTATTTTCATTAAATTTATATATAAATTTTGTTAAAATTTTAATTAATCATCTTATATTCATATATTTTTTAATTATTTTAATATTATATCACTGTATCATATTTTTGATCAAACCTTAATTAGAAACAATTTTATTGAATCGTATATATTAATTCATATTATTATATAAGCATGTAAGTACCTTTTACACTTAATTATAAGAAAAATGTATTAAATTTAAATTTAATTTTTAACAAAATATATTTAATAAAATATTACAATGAAATATTTTCTCATGCGATTATTACATCTACATTAGAATAGTCTTCAAATTTATAAATTGAGTAAAAATGGTTTGATTTTTGTTTTTGTTATTTATTTTTATTACAAATTAAAGATAATTTAAAGTGAAAATATATATTTTTTAATAAATAAAAAATAAAATTAATATTTATTTTATACAATAAAATATATAATTTTAAACATGATTAATTTATATATATATATATACATCACATTTTTCATTTATCAACATAAAATTATATTTATGGCCAAATTTAAAGATTTTAAAATATCTTGTTTGAAACCCTAATATTAATATTGTCACTATAAAATAGATGAGTATTTTATTTGCTTCACCTTTCATTTTAATGTTTTTATTAAATTCTAATGGATCAAAATAAATAAAAATTTTATCATTAATTTTAATATAAAAATTGTAATCTAAAAATAAAAAAATTTAAATATATTAAACATATTTTTAAAATTAAATGCATGAATTAATTATTTTACTACATAAATAAATTTAACTTTTTAAAAATTAGGTTGCGTGTCAACTCATGTTGCATATTGTATGTGGCTGACTCCCTCCCCCAGCAATTGCACAATAGCCCAGCAATTGCCATGGTCTTTTATGTAGTATATATAGTTCCAATAGCCGGAACTATTGGAGGAAGAGGCTAAAGAGCAAAAATGGATTTGCGATATTGTATACCCCCTATATCGAATTTGATATTCTTTTTGTTCTTAAGCCCCTTGAACTGGAGCCTCGTGATTTCCTCATTCTTCGTCCAACAATTTTCAATTTTGCAGCTGGGATTCGTAATTCTAGCCATGATGTTTCTTCTACTCTTCCTCTTCACCTCGGTTGAACTCCCTATAACCTCCAGTCCCATTCGCTTCCGCACCGGTGCTTTCTCTATTGCCTTGACTGCATCATTTCTAGCCTCAGTCTTCTTTCCACCTTCGCTTTTCTGGGCCGTCCATTTACTTATCGTCTTCTTTTCTCCCTGGCATGCCATGTTCTTTGATATTTTTAAACACGTTTTCCGATAGTTTTCTGGTGCCCTTCAATTAGTTCCCACTTATTCCGCCATGATCATTACCGGGAATGATGAAAGTTCTAAACCTGTTCCTCCTCAAGAGGATGTCGAACTTAGACCCATGCTGCAGCACGACCAAGTCGAACTCGCCATGCACTAGTTCTCAGCTTGAGTGAGAGGGATTCCTCTAGATTCAACATGGTGTAACACTTTTAGAATTACTTTATTTAGCTTTTTGTTGATTACTCTGTTTTTCGATGTTTCTGGCAACTAGGCATGATTAGTGATTTTAATTTCCTAGGAAAAAGCTTATATATATCTCTGTTTCAGGTTCTGCCTCAGGTTGTCCTTGTTTGTCTTATATATATATATATATATTTCTCAAATATAATAATTTCTCTTTTTTGTATGCATCTCTGTAATTTCGCAAATCATGTGCCGATTATTTAATTTTCTTAGAAAAAAGAACAAATGGTTACAAGGAATTTTTGGGCCTAAAACCTAAAAGCTCACCATTAGGCTCAATTGTACTTAAAAATGCCCTAAAATTCAACTGAACTATTGACGCAACTAGCATTGGCCCACCCTTGTCTGCTAGACGTAGAGTTAGTAAAACGGTAAAAGAAATCAGAGACACCAGAAGACCCAAAAAACGAGGAAAACAATAAACAAAAGTGTAAACGACACCGTTCTTAAAGCAGCATATCTCGGTGGTAATTGCTCGAGGATTTGGTACAGTGTTGTACCCCAACCCAAGCCACCTCAAGTACAACAGAGTCTGAACCTCCGGTGAGCCAAAGAGCCTACAGTTTTCCCCGTTAGAGAAAGGGCAATTCCAGCTGACTCCAGAATGTCGATATCCGGGAATTTAAGGGTCGTTGCTACTCTCGCTTCTAACCATCAACAACCTTTTCGAAGCTCCACTCCCTCTTCAAAGGTCCCTATCTTTAACCCCTCGCTTCTTATCTCTATAAACGACTTATTTGTTAACTTTTCTCTACACTTAATTCGAAATTTACCATATATATGCTCAATTCCGTGTTTGGTTGCCGAATGACATTGGATAAGTTGGGTAATTCAGTGTCTGTTTGAGCCTTGGAGGGTTAGACTTGGAGATGTTATTCTGATTCGTTCAGATTCCAATTTTTTAGCTATTATTTTGCAACCAAATGGAGCATGAGCTCATTCGTTTTCCTAGTTTGCAGCGGCATCGTTGTAACATAGTAGCTGTAGCTCTGGAAAACCTTAACAGTGCTCAGGCTTTTTCAATTTCCGCAAAATGTTTTCTGGGTTTCGCCATCCTGTTGTTTCGTCTAATTTTCTTAGCCTATTGGGCCATCTTGGGTTTGCACGCTTCAATTCTGACTGCAGTTTGCTTTTGCAAGTTTCTAATTTTGGATGAATATTTGTACTTCATCATAGTCAAATACATAGATGTTCTCGGTGGTCTTGCCTTATTTCAATCAATAGTCTTGTTTTTAGTCTTGATTCATCCTCGATTAAGTATGCGGAATCCTGCTTTTACAAAAATATCAGAACCGACATAATATAGGAGACTGAATGCAATCTCCCCCCAAAATGAAAGAAAAACACACTTAAGGAATTCTCTATTTTTTCTCATTTTTCTAAGCAATCCAGAAGCATTTCTTTGGACTATTTCGAGGTAGCTCTCAACTTCACGGTCCTCAATGTTAAACAAGACAGGAGACCCATACTGAAAAACAACCATGTAAGGACAGCAGCTGGCTTTGTCTTTCATTCCAAGTGCCTAAAGCCAAAGAGGTGATAGAGAAAAGATAATGTTCAATCAAAGAATACCAAAGGCTATTTGCAGACATGGCAGATTTCTCACAAAATAATTCTTCAACCTAACACGTTACTCAACTCATAACAGTCTCAGCGAACACCACCACATATGCAACTTGGTTAACATCCTAGTGGTCGGAAAGATGTATAGGACACTAAAGATAAAGGTAGCCCAAAGAATGAACTGAGGATGCCAAGGAAACAATCATAATCAACTTCTTTATCATAGGCCAACAACAATAATTTTCTCAACGATCAAGAAAATAACACCAAGCAAAATCTCCTTTAAACAGAAAATTGCTAAACAGTGGGAATATAACTGCGTATGAATAGGTTTAATTGAAGTTGAAGCAACAAAATCGTTTGTTAAACATCTTACAGTAATATCTGGAGGGAAATCACAATATCTGAGGGCAATATAATTTGATGAGGTACAATGTCACTCAAATTCTTAGCTTGCATACTCTTCAAATCGACACTGCCAAAACCACGAGTCAGAGGAAAAGCCAACCCACCAACAACAAAAAAGCAATACACCAAAATGGAACAAAAGCAAAGGCATTAAGTCAAACAAGCTACAAAAAAATATTATCTTGAATAACAATTGAACTAAAAATACAATATGCAAAACACCCAAGCGTCAAATTTGATGGGAAACCTGGTGCAAAGGAAAAATGCTTTGATGGGAATCTTGCCGATTTCCTCCCCTTCTTCTTGGTAAACAAACCTATGATTTTGGTGAGAAAATTCAGGAGACTAGTGATCAGAATCGCTGGTATGAACCGAAACTTGAGATGGTAGTGCGGAGAAATGTCTTGTGAAGAGAAAACGAAGAGCTGGGTTTAAAGAAAGGGATAGAAAAAGAGGCTTGGGTGCTTTGGGAGGACGAGAAAGGGCATGAGAAGGGAAGTTTGTTGTGGTCAATTGGTTGAAGAGAACCCATTCACTGGAAAACAAAGGAAAGGCTTTATTTTTAGTTTTTCAAAGTAAAGTACAAAATCTTTGTCCCATGATTGATTCATGGACTTTCTCTGGGTTTTTCTTTATGTCCTTTCTCCTTCTTTTTTCTTCCCCCATTAATTAAACACTTGCCAAAAAAACATTTTTATATTAAAAATAACAAAGTAAATGCCAAATATCAAAGTTACAGCTCTGCTCCTTCTAACTTCTATATTAATCTTATTAAAAAAATCTATTAATTTGTTCTTAATTGGCAATAATTTGGAATTTGGAGTTATATTGTCATTAGCGTATAGCACAAAGCTATATTAACATTATATTGCAAAATCAGTTGCTTGCCACCTAGTCAACCGCTCAATTTACATTGTTTAACAACTTTCGTATTTGGGAGAGATTAAGATTTTTGTTTTTTGGTTTTTTTTTTTTGTTTAAATAAATGCACAAGCACTTTTAAAAGTTAGGTTTTGTTAATGAATTTTTTAGGATATTTGATAAGGTTAGTTGAATTTTATTTATAATGATATTTTTATATTAAATACAATAATTAATAATTAATTTAATAAATTATAATGCAATGGTAGAATACATTACCTAAATATAATAGCTTTAAAAAGCACCCTTGACATTAGCAAAATCTTTGACAATTTTATTTTTTGTTTATAAATCTTCAATCATGTTTAAGACCACTTTTAGGGTTTTCTTTTCATTTTAGCCTTTGCTTTTTAAGTTAATTATTATTGATTTTAGATAATTAATCAAGATTAAAATGAACTAACTCGTGTTGAAATATGGGGTCGAGTCAAGTGACTAAAATTCGTTAGTGCATTTAGCATTAGTTAACTGTTAATATGAGTTGAGTTTAATTTTTATTTTTTTGGTAAAATAAAAATTTATTGTTAGTATGTGTGCCTACGTTTTATTAGAAGCTTATTCTTAATAGAATTATGATAAATGCAATATAAGTGGACGCATTGGCTAGTGAAAATTAACAAGCATTAAGAATTAATTTCAATTACACTAGTAAAAAATTTATCTTAAACCAATAATCCAAAGATTTGAAATGTATAAATTTGTGGAAAATTCTAATTTATTTCATAGATTAAAAAATATTGAAAGGTATATCAAGTTTATGATATTAGTTAAATCTTTTAAAGAAATTATGAAAGTATGTAACCTGAATGCAAACAAAAAAAAACCCTAGGCCCCATTGGATAAAGGGATCTGGCCAATTGGGTTTGAGGAGAAGGAAAGATTGGGAAGTCGACAGATGTGCGGGGCAGAAAAGGAGAGACAAGTGGGGGTAGAAAAGGCAAACATGGTAGATTCTCGGGGAATTTTATTTAGACCTAATTTAATACTATATATACCATATATTTTATATACACTTCAAAATCAAATTTTATTTTTTTATTTTTATTAAATACGTTTCATCTCTTTATTTTTTATTTTTACTTTTTCTCTCTTCTTTTCTCTTCACTTTTTAAAATTAAATTTCTTGAAAATAAATATAAAAAATTTTTGAATTTTTTGAAAATGAATATTTTATAAATTTTAAAAATTCTCAGATATTCATTTTCGAAAAGTCTCAAAAATTTTTGAATATTTATTTTTGAAAAACTTTAAGTCTTATCAGATATTTATTTCTGAGAAGCCTTGAATCTGCTAAAAAATAGATGTCTAAAAAAAATTAAAACTTTTTTGGATCTTTATTTTCAAGAAGCTTGATTTTATTTTTAATTACTAAAAAATCTTAATTATACGTTTATGAACCCATTTACATGATCATGTGTGCAAATGAAACTAAAATCAATATTCTCAATATGCAAGCATAAATTTGTTCTTTTTCTTACGCCTTCAGAAAATCGAGGGCACTATTTTTTCTGGTTTGACATAAGCAAAATAAAGTTATTGATTTTCTAGACGCAAGACAAAAATATTTTTATGCCCATACATGCTTGAAACTAACATATTTATTTTATTCATACATATGATTAAGTAAGAATGCCCTTATCAATAACTTGTGTATGTGCATGCATACTAGTTTGAGTTTAAATACTTTATAGAACATTGACATTGATAATGTCATCAGTAGATAAGCAAATTTAATAGTTTTTAGTCTTTCAGCTGCCAATCTTCGCTATCAAATTTATTAGTTTATTGATGATATTTTTTAATGTCCAAAGATTAGAAATCTCAATTTTTTCATTATTAAAAGTTTATAATTAAATATATATTTTAAAAAATTTTATATATTCTCAAAAATAAAATTTTGAGAATATAGATGATTTTTGAAAATTCATGTTTTAGATCACAATATAACTCTTGAAAATCTATTTTCGAACATGTTAAATTTGAAAAAAAAAAAGAAAAAAAAACCTTGTGAAAGGAACTAAAATGTAATAAAAAAATGGATAAAGGACTAAAGAGCTGAAATGAAAAGGCAATACTTAAAGATCTCAGAAATAGCTATTTACATCAAATAGAAACCCAAGTCTGCAAATGCAAGCCCAATAAAAAACAAACCATTTCGGCCGAAGGCTGCAAAGTCAAGCAAATAAAAACAAACCGTTTAATAAAACATTACAATAAAATATTATCTCATGGAATTATTACATCTCTAATAGAATAGTCTTTAAATTTATAAATTGAATTAAAAAAGGTTTGATTATTGTTTTTGTTATTTATATTATACATTACAAATTAAAGATAATTTAAAGAGTAAATATATATTTTTTAATAAGTAAAAAATAAAAATTAATATTTATTATACATAAAAAATATATAAGTATAAACATGATTAATTTTTTTATATATACATCACATTTTACATTTATTAACATATAATTATATTTATAGTCAAATTTAAATATTTTTTAGTATCTTGTTTTAAACCCTAATATTAATATTGTCATTACAAAATAGATGAGTATTTTATGGTCATATAAGATTAACATATAAGATTTTTGTCAATGGTCATAATAATATATTTTTAGCCAAGAAAATGGTCATACTAATTAGTGTAGGTTGATACAACCTGAATCGGGCAAAGAGTATTGACCAACTACAGGAGAGTCGGTAGCCCTACTCGTTTTGGTCGTTGGGCCAAATATATAGGTAATTGTTCCATTAATGTTAAATTCCAAATCTATCGAGGCCGATGTGGCATTCTTAGTAATGACTTAGAGTTAGAAAAAAGGAGCAAAAGAAAAAGGCGAATTACAAAAATTGATTATAAAAGTATGTACTTTTTGACAATAAATAATTTTGGATAAGAAATGATATTGTAATTACTTGCTTATCTTTTAACTTATAAAAATGGAGTCGTTAGCTTATAAAACCATTTAAGGGGGACTGTTAAGTGTCATAGAATAGACTTTCCATGGTGAATATACATCTTGTGTAAACCTAGAGAGTCAACTGACTTTTGCAATTTGTATATGTAAAACGTTGTATTTAGACTTATTTTATATGAAAATTATATTTTATAATCTATATAAATTATAAAAATATAATTTTTTTATTAAATATATATAAATTTTGTTAAAATTTTAATTATTCATTTCACATTGTGTATATATATTTTTTATTATTTTTATATCTTATCATTCTATCATAATTTGAATTATCAAACCTTAATTAAAAACAATTTTATTGAATCATATATATTAATTCATATTATTATATAAACACGTAAATACCTTTTACACGTAATTATAAAAAAAATGTATTAAATTTAAATTTAGTTTTTTAAAAAAATATACTTAATAAAATATTACAATGAAATATTATCGCATGCAATTATTACATCTGCAATAGAATAGTTTTTAAATTTATAAATTGAGTAAAAATGGTTTGGTTATTGTTTTTGTTATTTGTTTTTATTACAAATTAAGGATAATTTATAGTGTAAATATACATTTTTTAATAAATAAAATTAATAATAATATTTATTTTATACAATAAAATATATAATTTTAAACATGATTAATTTATATATATTTTCATCACATTTTTTATTTATCAACATATAATTATATTTATGGCCAAATTTAAAGATTTTTAAATATCTTATTTGAAACCCTAATATTAATATTGTCACTATAAAATAGATGAGTATTTTATTTGCTTAACCCTTCATTTTTATGTTTTTATTAAATTATAATGGATAAAAAATATAAAAAAATTATTATTAATTTTTATACAAAAAATTTAAATCTATTAAACATATTTTTAAAATTAAATGCATGAATTAATTATTTTAATACATAAATAAATTTAACCTTTTAGGTTGCGTGTCAACTCATTTTGCATGTATTATGTGCCGACTCACTTGCTCGACAATTGGCAATTGGTGGAAATGGCAATGGTATTGCCTTTACCATTACCATTACCATTGCCACTGCCATTGCCACCAATTGCCCAGCAATTGCCATTACTATTACAATTACCATTGCCATTGCCATTACCATTATCATTGCCATTGCCATTAGCATTGCCATTGCCATTGCCATTGCCATTGCCATTGCCATTATCATTGCCATTGCCATTAGCATTGCCATTGCCATTAGCATTGCCATTGCCATTGCCATTGCCATTAGCATTGCCATTGCCATTGCCATTGCCATTGCCATTGCCATTAGCATTGCCATTGCCATTGCCATTGCCATTAGCATTGCCATTGCCATTGCCATTGCCATTGCCATTGCCATTTCCATTTCCATTGGCACCAATTGCCCGGCAATTGCCATTACCATTACAATTACCATTACCATTGCCATTGCCATTACCATTACCATTGCCATTGCCATTGCCATTGCCATTACCATTGCCATTGCCATTGCCATCAATTGCCCAGCAATTGCCATTACCATTACCATTGCCATTGCCATTGCCATTACCATTGCCACTGCCATTACCATTACCATTGCCATTGCCATTACCATTACCATTACCATTACCATTGCCATTGCCATTACCATGGCCATTCCCATTGCCATTTCCATTACCATTGCCATTACCATTGCCATTGCCATTGCCAGCAATTGCCCAGCAATTACCCAGCAGTTGCCATGGTCTTTTATGTAGTATATATAGCCGGAACTACTGGAGGAAGAGGATAACGTGCAAAAATGGATTTACGGTACCGTATACCCCCCATATCGAATTTGATCTTCTTTTTGTTCTTAACCCCCTTGAACTGGAGCCTCGTGATTTCCTCATTCTTCGTCCAACAATTTTCAATTTTGCAGCTGGGATTCGTAATTCTAGCCATGTTGTTTCTTCTACTCTTCCTCTTCACCTCGGTTGAACTCCCTATAACCTTCAGCCCCATTCGCTTCTGCACCGGAGCTTTCTCTATTGCCTTGACCGCATCATTTCTAGCCTCACTCTTCTTTCCACCTTCGCTCTTCTGGGCTGTCCATTTACTTATAGTCTTCTTTTCTCCCTGGAATGCCATGTTTTTTGATATTTTTAAACACTTTTTCCTGTGGTTTTCTGGTGCCCCTCAATTAGTTCCCACTTATTCCATCATGATCATCAGCCGGAATGACCAAGGTTCAAACTCAGTTCCGCTTCAAGAGGACATTGAACTTGGAATCAGGCACCAGCACGACCAAGATGAAGGCGGCATGTCTAGGGATTCCTCTAGATTCAACATAGTGTAACACTTTAGAAATTAATTTATTTGCAGTTTGTTGCGTACTCTGTTCGAATTACTTTATTTGCAGTTTTTTCAGTTTTTCCGTCAAATAGAAGTGATTAGTGATTTTGGTTTCCTAGGACAAAGCTTTGGGAACGCTGATTGTGCTTCAGGTTCTCCTTTTTCTTTTTTCATTATGTTATCTGATAGTTTCTCTTTGATTCGTTTCTTTCAAATTTTGTTCGGTTAACTCCGAGCCCAGCTTTTGCTTCTTGGCCAAAAACACACAGCAGATGATTTAGTTTTTTTTTTAAAGGTTACGAGTAAATTTTGTGCCTTCAACCCAAAATCCCACCATTAGGCCCAAAAACTCATGAACCGAAAGGCAACTAGCTTGGGCCCATGGTTAACCATGCTAGACGCAAAGTGAAAAATTATACGATAGGATGCTAGTGAGATTGGTTTGAATAAAATTGATAATTACAATAGCGGTTATATTAATTATTGTATTGGTAAAATTATAATTAGTTTGTAAAAATATTTAATTAAGATAATGAATATAACAATAAGCTACTTTTCCAAAGAGAATAGGCTATCAATAAACTACTAGACCTTTTCCTTTCTAATTGGAAAGTAGAGGAAAAATGCAGTGAGCCTCCAATTACATCAATACGCGCTACCCAAATATTTCTCACCGTTTAACAAAAATCTGACAGCTTCACTAGAATTCAAATTATAAGTAAAATATTAAAAAATATATTTTAAAATTCCTTTCTAAAAGCTAAAGCATATCATTTATAATTATTATGTTATAATTAATTAATCATAATTTAAAATTGTGTTATTTATCGAAATTTTATATAAAATTTATATCATATGTGCTGAATTCTATATAATTTTTTATTATGATTGTAATAAAAGAATTTATGAGTGAAATACTAAAAAAATAAAGAAAATCAAATCAGAAAACAATAAATCAAAGTGAAAAACGACACGGTTCTTAACGCAACATTTCCCCACAGAAATTGCCACAGGATTCGGTACTTTCGTTGTTCTCAAGCCTCCTGAAAAAAAGGACTCTTCAACGGTCCTTATGTTCAATCCCTCTCTTCTTACCTCTATAGACGACTCTTTTCTGAACTTTTCTTTACATTGAATTCGAGATTTTTGTGCAATTTATCATATGTTTGCTCAATTTCGTGTTCGGTTTGCCGAATAATATTGGGTAATTTGGGTAGTTTAGTGTCCATTCGAGGGTTGGAGTTGGAGATGGTACTCTTGTTCGTTTGAATTCCAAGTTTTTAGATGTTCTTTTGCAACCAAATGGAGCATGAGCTAATTAGTTTTCCTAGTTTGCAGCGGCATCGTTGTAACATGGTAGCTGTAGCTTTGGAAAACTTTAACAGTGCTCGGGCTTTTTCAATTTCCGCAAAATGTTTTCTGGGTTTCACCATCCTGTCGTTTTGTCTAATTATCTTAGCCTATTGGTCCATCTTGGGTTTGTAAGCTTCAATTCTGACTGCAGTTTGCTTTGCAAGTTTCTAATTTTGGGTGAATATTTGTACATCATCATAGTCAAATACGTAGATGTTCTCGGTGGTCTTGCCTTATTTCAATCAATAGTCGAGAGTATGGATTGGTCTTTAGTCTTGATTCATCCTCAATTAAGTGTGCGGAATCCTGTTTTTACAAAAATATCAGAACCGACAAAATATAGGAGACTAAATGCACCCTTCCCCCCAAAATGAAAGGAAAAGATACCTAAGGAATTTACCATCTCTCCTCATTTCCTTAAGCAATCCAGAAGCATGCCTCTGGACTATTTCGAGGTAGCTGTCAACTTCAAGTTCCTCAATGTTAAACAAGACAGCAGACCCATACTGAAAAACAACCATGTAAGGACAGCAGCTGGCTTTGTCTTTCATTCCAAGTGCCTAAAGCCAAACAGGTGTTGGAGAAAAGACGTTGTCCAATCAAACAGTACCAAAAGCTATTTGCAGACTTGGCAGATTCCTCACAAAAATAATACTTCAACCTAACATGTTACTCAACTCATAACAGTCTTAACTAATACCACCATATATGCAACTTGGTTAATATACCAGTGGTGGGAAAGTGTATAGGACACAAAAGATAAAGGTAGCCCAAAGAATGAACTGAGGATGCTGAGGAAACAATCATAATCAACTTCTTTATCATAGGTTAACAACAATAATTTTCTCAACGATCAAGAAAATATCACCAAGCAAAATCTCCTTTAAACAGAAAATTGCTAGAAGGTGGGAATATAATTACGTATGAATAAGTTTAATTGAAGCAGAAAGAACAAAATCGTTTGTTAAACATCTTACAGTAATATCTGGAGGGGAATCACAATATCTGAGGGCAATATAATTTGATGAACGAGAACGAGGTATAATGTGTTGGGAATATTGACTCAAATCCCATAAGAGATTTGTTAGAGATTTGTTTGAGATTTTTCAGATATTGCTTGATGGACAAGAAGATTTGCAAAAGAAGAATTCTAAGAGAAAGAGGATTCTTAATAGGTAAGTTTGACTTGCAAAAGAAGAATTCTAAAAGGAAAGGGATTCTTAATAGGCAAGTTTGACTTACAGGAGAAGAATTCTAAGAGGAGAGAGATTCTTAATGGGCAAGTTTGTATGGTTATAAATAGGTGAAGTCTCTATAGGGTTAGGTATGAGAAAAAGATGTAAGAGAGTTTTAGGATTTTATGGGATAGACACCTCATAGGAGTATTGGGGCTCTACGTCTTATGGGTGTGTATATTTGTTTGTGAGTGGACTAGAGGAGACTGAGAGGGTCCACATAGGTATGATGTATGGGAGCATATGGGTATGTATTTGGTTATGTTGAAAGGATGCACAAGGGTTTGGGTTTGTGTTTGTTTGGGTTGAGAATACTCCATAGGACTAGAGGAGAATGAGAGTGTCTTATGAGTATTGATTGTTGAGTGAGGTTGATGATATGATGTATGTTTGTAATTCTCTACAACTAGTGGATCTTTTTTCTCATCCGTGGATGTAGGCCAGTTGGACCGAACCACGTTAAATTGTTGTCTCTTGTGTGTTTGATTTATTGTTTTGATTTTGCTTCTGCTGGTGTGATTTGATTGGAGGCTTTTAGCCCAACAAGTGGTATCAGAGCTGAAGGTTCGAAACGTGAGAAGAGTTGAAGATTCAAGATGTGAAAATAGCTGATAGTTCGAGACATGAGAATAGTTGACAGTTTGAGATATGGGAAAAGAAAGAGTTCGAGTTCAAGTTTTGAAGATTGGTTTGTATGAAGCGTGAAAACACAAGAGAAGAGAAGATGATTGTGAGACTTTCATTACAGGTGGAGCCAAGCATATCTAGCATGAAGATAGATGATTGATGGAATTTGAGTCAAGGTGGAGATTGTTGGGAATATTGACTCAAATCCCATAAGAGATTTGTTAGAGATTTGTTTGAGATTTTTCAGATATTGCTTGATGGACAAGAAGATTTGCAAAAGAAGAATTCTAAGAGAAAGAGGATTCTTAATAGGTAAGTTTGACTTGCAAGAGAAGAATTCTAAAAGGAAAGGGATTCTTAATAGACAAGTTTGACTTACAGGAGAAGAATTCTAAGAGGAGAGAGATTCTTAATGGGCAAGTTTGTATGATTATAAATAGGTGAAGTCTCTATAGGGTTAGGTATGAGAAAAAGATGTAAGAGAGTTGTAAGATTTTATGGGATAGACACCTCATAGGAGTATTGGGGCTCTACGTCTTATGGGTGTGTATATTTGTTTGTGAGTGGACTAGAGGAGACTGAGAGAGTCTACATAGGTATGATGTATGGGAGCATATGGGTATGTATTTGATTATGTTGAAAGGGTGCACAAGGGTTTGGGTTTGTGTTTGTTTGGGTTGAGAATACTTCATAGGACTAGAGGAGAATGAGAGTGTCTTATGAGTATTGATTGTTGAGTGAGGTTGATGATATGATGTATGTTTGTAATTCTCTACAACTAGTGAATCTTTTTTCTCATCCGTGGATGTAGGTCAGTTGGACCGAACCACGTTAAATTATTGTCTCTTGTATGTTTGATTTATTGTTTTGATTTTGCTTCTGCTGGTGTGATTTGATTGGAGGCTTTTAGCCCAACATAATGTTGCTCAAATTCTCAGCTTGCATACTCTTCAAATCAACACTGCCAAAACCACAAGTCAGAGGAAAAGCCAACCTACCAACAACAAAAAAGCAATACACCAAAATAGAACAAGAGCAAGGGAATTAAGTCAATCAAGCTACAAAAAAAGTTATCTTGAATAACCGTTGAACTAAAAATACAATATCCAAAAACATCCAAGCTTCAAATTTGATGGGAAACCTGGTGCAAAGTAAATAAGCTTTGATAGGAATCTTGCCTATTTCCTCTCCTTCTTGGGAAACAAACCCATGATTTTGGTCGGAAAATTCAGGGGACCCATGATCAGAATCGCTGGTATAAACCGAAACTTGAGATGGGAGAGCGAAGAAATGTCTTGTGAAGAGGAAACGAGGAGCTGGGTTTAAAGAAAGGGATAGAAAAAGAGGTTTGGGTGCTTTGGAAGAACGAGAAAGGGCATGAAAAAGAAAGTATGTTGTGGTCAAGTGGTTGAAGAGAAGCGATACAGCTGCTCTCCATCTATCCATGGAAAACTAGGAAAGGTTTTATCTCTAGTTTTTCAAAGTGAAGTACAAAATCTTCGTCCTGTGATTGATTCATGGACTTTCTCTGGGTTTTCATTTCTCTCCAAGATTTTGCCATTAATTAAACACTTACCCAAAACAGCATTTTTATATTAAAAAAAATAAAGTAAATACCAAATATCAAAGTTACAACTCTTCTACTCCTAACTTCTATATTAATCTTATTAAAAAAATCTGTTAATTTTTTCTTAATTGGCAATAATTTGGAATTTGGAGTTATCTTGTCTGATCACTGACATCAGCAAAAAGCAGAATGCTATACTAACATTATAATGCAAAATCAGTCGCTTGCCACTAGCCACTTTCCGCTTGCCACCTGATCAACTTCTTTATTTACATTTTTTTAATGAATTTTTTAGGATCTTTTTAAGGTTATTTAAATTTTATTTATAATGATATTTTTATATTAAATATAATAATTAATAATTAATTTAATAAAATATAATGGTTTTAAAAAGCACCCTTAACATTAGCAAAATCTCTAACAATTTTAATTTTTTTATAAATCTTCAATCATGTTTAAGAGCATTTTTAGGGTATTCTATTTAATTTTAGCCTTTGCTTTTTAACTTAATTATTATTGTCTTTTGGATATATTAGTCGAGATTAAAGTGAACTAGTGTTAAATTTTGGGTCAGTCAAGTGACTAAAACCCATTATTGCATTTAGCATTATTTAACTCTTAATACAAGTTAAGTTGAACTTTTATTCTTTTTTTATTAAAAAAAAAAAAAAACATAAGGTCAGAGCTATATGAAATGCTGGTTTCTTTTTCTTTTTTTTTTTTTAATATTGAGCACTGGTTTTTTCCTCCCTGGATTGTATGATTTTGTTCATAAAGGTTTTCAAAGAATCAAAGGGTGGATGAGAGTGAGAACCTGACCCTGAACAGTATAAGACACTCCTTAATTCGACAAGGAGATCGCATAATATTCAGCCTTTTGGAGAGAGCTCAGCATTGTTACAATCCAGCCACATATAACTAAGAGGCATTCTCCATGGATGGATTTCATGGGTCTTTGGTTGAGTTCATGGTCATGGAAAATGAAAGGCTGCAAGCTTAGGTTTTGTTGTGCTACTTGTAAGGAGAAAATGTTAGGTAAACAGGTTACATCACGAAAGTAATGTTCTGATGATTTTTCTATGCAAACATAGTTGGGCAGATACAACAGTCCAGATAAGCATCCCTTCTTCCCAGTGTATCTACCTGAACCAATGCTTCCACCTTTGCAATACCCGAAGGTCAGATGTTTGATTTATACATATAGATAATTGGAACTGACTCATGATTTTATCCTTCAGCTATGGTATCTTGTTTCCACCTTAAAAAATATCGATTGATTCCATGTAATGAGCTGCCAATGAATCTCAAACATATATCTTGATACCTTATTAAGGCTGTGTCACAGGAAATATCCATTAACCATTGTGCATTTCTTCTGATTGATACTAGGTTTTGCATCACTGTGCTGGTTCCATTAATATAAACAATAAGGTTTGGAATGTGTATTTTGGAGAGCTTCTACCAAGATTGGTGGAAGCTGGGGATAATGGCAATTGTGGGTCTACTGCTGTTTGTGATACAATTTGCTCGCAGGTATGCCTTTAAACTGTTCTTACCTGAAATTGAGGCAAGGACGGTCCAGCCCTAGCTTCTTGAAATCCTTGGTTATTTTTGCAGGCACTTTCAAAAAAAATTCAAAATGGTAAGTTTGTAGCAGAAGCAAAATTTCGAGAATCCGCTGGAGAGTATGAAAATGCCATCAGAGCAAAAGTAAACTTCCTCATTTCTCCCACTTCATCCTTTTTGTTTCGGCTACTTCATATTTCCAATTAACAAATTTCCTTCCATTCTCTTGCCAGGGACAGATCTAGAAATTTTTTTCAGTGGGGGCAAATTTATTATATAAAATATTTATATAAAATTTTTTATTTAATATAAAGATAATGTTTTTTAAATGTAAAATAGACTTTTAATAAAAGAATTTGAAATATTTCTTACAACATCAAATATATAAAAAGTTTAAACACAAATTAACACAAATATAACAAAAACTTATAATATTAAATACATCAAAAATTTAAATATCAAATAAACACAAACACAATATTGTCATTTTTCAAATGAAAATAGTACTATATAATTGAGTTAAATAATTTTATAGGTAGAAAATGTAGGATTTTTTTTTCATTGTCAATATTAAAAGTATATAACTTTATTCAATTTCGGATATTTCCTTTAAAATTCACTGTTTCTTACCAATAATATTTATTTTTGACTAACTTAAATTAAATACTAATTTAATTTCTCTATAGTTTATAAGACATAAGATAAGATATGAAAATAAAAAATAGGACTAACAACATGCTACTTTTATATATTTTTTAACTTTTTTAATAATTTTAAAATTTATGCTATTTTTTAAAAAATTTTAAATTTTGTTAGATTACATCTCTATAAATTTGTTACGTTACATCTCTACAATATTATTTTACATCAAATATATATTATTAAAAATTCTAAATAATATTAAAAAAAAAATCTTATCACATTATCAATATAAAAAAATAATAATAAGGGAAGAAAGTACTTTGATATCATGAGTGTTTTGTTGCAGTTCCATTTTACCTATTATCTATATTTTACTATACGAAATTAGTTTAACTTTAATTTGTGCATTCTTGTTCATTTTTACAAATATTTTATTATTTTATGCCTGACTTTGACACTTTTACAATAATATAATGAAATTTCACATAAATAAAAAAATGAAATCCACAAATGAAAAGAGAGGAAAATAGACATACGAGGGCTAAAGAGAAAAAAGTAATATTAAGTTGTGACTTAAGTTAATTAAAGTGAAACTTATATGAAATAATTATTTATAAACCAAAATTTATTAATATTTACATAAAATACTTCATTTTAAAATCAGTCCATTTTTTTACTAAAGTATATTTATACTTTATAATATTTTTAAATCTCTTCCCTTTATATTTTCTTTTTTTCAATTTAATGGGAGCAAAATGTAAAAATATTAAAATTTTTGTCTAATATGATAATATATTTAAAGAAAAATTTAAGATTTCAATGGGGCCAGTTGCCCTCACTAACCCACTGTAAATTCGTCCCTGGTTCCCGTTCAAAGGGCTTAAGAACAAAAAGAAAATCAAATTCAATATAGGGGGGATACAGTACGGCAAATCCATGTTTGCTCGCTATTACGCTGTGGGATGTTGTTATGTTGAGGCTATAAATAGATAAAATCTAAAAGCAAACACAACTCTTCCTTATGATCGATCATGGCGGCCCAAAGTTTTTTTTTTTTTACACCATTTTACTAGTTAGTAAAATTATTATTGTATTCTTTCCTTTTTTAATTTTTCAGCTTCTGCGCTGATACAGGTTCGCCTCTATTTTTTATCCCGGCCTGATACACGATTCCCTGAGTGTAATTGTTGGCAAGTGAGTCGCCACTCGCCAGATAATAAATCCAAAGTCTTGTTCCTTTAGAACAAAACACAAAAAAGGTTACGTCCCTTGATTTTTAAAAAGTTAAATTTATCAGTTTATTAAACTAGTTAATTCATTGGGTCCATTTGAAAGAGTAACTAGAATCTGTATTAAAATAGTTAATGCTTGAAGTCCATTTTAAAATCCAAGAACTCATAAATCCATTTTCAAAAGTAACTAGAGTCACCTCATGACCGAAGTCGGTAATTGATTTTTTAAATTAGGGAACGGCCAAATCCATTGTAAAAAGTAACTAGAATCAGGCCCTTGCTCGGTCATTGATTTTCTTAATTAGGGAAATGCTATATCTATTTTAGAAAGTAACTAGAATCAGACCCTTGCTCAGTAATTATTTTTTTAATTAGGGAAATCAATCAGTTCGGTAATTGATTTTTTTAATTAGGGAAATGAATCAGGGCTGAATTCATTTTAAAAAATAATTATTTTAAAGAATCCCTAATTATTGATTTTATTTATTTATTTATTTATTCTGAAATTACTCAAAGAATTTTTTTTCTCAAATAATTGTGTTTTTAAGTCATAGAAGTCTAACAATACCCTACCGTAATATTTGTTCTGTTAACTTTTTTCTACTCATATTTATATAGTTCTTTTATTACTTTTATAATTCACTAAATTAATTTTTGAAAACAAAGAATTAGGATAGGCTTCTTGATTAACTTCCCATTCCACTTCAATTATGATATTTATGGCTCGAGCTGTTGTCACAATTACCATCCAACAGTTTAAGGCTTTTTTGACATAAAAACATTTACAAAAGAAATCAAATATTATTTTTGTAAAGCATTATGTTTAAGGTATTGCCTTTAACGTAAGCAGCCTTCCATCTCTGCTCTTTCAAAAAAAAAAAAAGAAAAATGGCATTTTGATTCTCTTCTTTTTAAGAAGAGTCTCAATGAAGAATTTTCAACCAATATGAATGTTATCACCTACTACATTTTAGTTACTAAATTTATATAATACTATACTTTGCAATGGAATCAGCTAACTATCATAATTGGAGTTAGCTTTTTGTCCTTTCTTATGTTTGTCGGATTAACAGAAATTTATCAGGAGTTTGGGTGTTAAACTTATAATTTATTCAATTGGTTGAAATGCATAAAGGTGCAGCTCCATGTACACCTCCATTAAAACAATAAATTGTTGATACACGAAGCAATCTCTAGTTTCTACACAGTCAAATTTAATGTTAGAGGTTTCTGTGACCACAAAGCTTTTAGTACCTCCTGATAAAAAGAACCAACCGATTATGTATTACTCATTGCTACTTGGATTTCGCATTTATTGTGTGGTTAAATGAAAGTTGATTTTCTTCCTTGTATGTAATAAATTAAGGAGTCTAAATTGAATATTTATTTTGTTTATTGCAGTATAACATTCGTTAATTTCCTTTAGGAAGTTATCCAAAACAGACGGTCAGATCTCTTGGTTTGGTGTCTCATTTTCTTGTTGACTATTGACAACGTAACAGCAATATATGAGATTGTCTGTGAATCAACTGGAGTTTCCCTGTGATTTGGACGAAAATCTATGGTCTATCGCATCTTGGCCCCACTTCGAAAACAAGTTGATCTATCACCTTATGACAGGCAGCGTTTGGAAATGGGACAGAAACATCATCCAAAAATGACCAAAGCCCTAAGAATTCAAAAGCCACAAGAATCCAAGCATCGTCCCCTTTCTCCCTCAGTCCATTTATATTCCCATTTTCTTAGTAGGTTTTCTGATTTGATTTTCTTTATTTTTTGAACATTTTATTTATAATTTTTTTATTATAATCATAATAAAAAATTATATAAAGATTTATTATTTATAATATATAAATTTTATATAAAATTTTAATAAATAACACATAATTTTTTAATAATAATTAATTAATTATAATATAATAATTAATAATGATATGCTTCTACTTCTTAAAATGGATTTGAATTCTAATAAGCCTCCGGGTTTTTGTTTGGGTAGCACCTTTTGATGTAATTGGAGGCTCATAACTGCACTTTCCTTATAGTTTCCAATTAGAGAGGAAAAGATCCAATATTTTACTGGTAGTCGGTTAATTTTGGGGAAGCAGCTGACTTTTATATTCAATGTTATTGTCGCCATTCTGTTGCATTTAAAAAAAATATTCTCACAACTTTTTTTAATTTCACTATTATATTTTAGATTAATTATTACAATAATTAATCTAATAACTACTGTTATTTTCAACTATATTCAAACCAATCTCACTACCATCCGATCGTACCATTATTAACTTTACGTCTTAGCCTGGTTAACCACGGGCCAAAACTAGTTTCCTTCGGTTGAAGAATTTTTGGGCCTAATGGTGGAATTTTGGGTTAAAGGCACAAAATTTCCTTGTAACCTTTTTTTTCTTAAAAAAAATGAAAAAAAATGAAAGAACTAAATCATCTGCTCTGCGTTTTGGCCAAGAAGCGGAAGCTAGGCTTGGAGTCAAACTGAACAAAATTTGAAAGAAACGAATCAGAAAAAAATTATTAGATAACATAATAATAATAAAGAGAACCTGAAGCAGAATCAGCGTTCCCCAAGCTTGTTCCTAGGAAATCAAAATCACTATTCATTTCTAGTTGACAAACACTTGAAACAGAGTACGCGAAAAACTGCAAATAAAGTGATTCTAACAGAGTACGCAACAAACTGCAAATAAAGTAATTTCAAAAGTGTTACACTAGGTTGAATCTAGGGGAATCCCTATACATGCCGACTTCGTCTTGGTCGTGTTGGTGCCTGATTCCAAGTTCAATGTCCTCTTGGAAAGGAACTGAGTTTAAACCTTCGTCATTCCGGGTGCTGATCGTGATGGAATAAGTGGGACCTAATTGAAGGGCACCAGAAAACCACCGGAAAACGTGTTTAAAAACATCTAAGAACATGGCATGCCAGGGAGAAAAGAAGACGATAAGTAAATGGACGGCCCAGAAAAGCGAAGGTGGAAGGAAGAGTGAGGATAGAAATGATGTGGTCAAGGCAATAGAGAAAGCTCCCGTGCGGAAGCGAATGTGATTGAGGGTTATATGGAGTTCAACCGAGGTGGAGAGGAAAAGTAGAAGAAACATCAGGACTAGAATTACGAATGCCAGCACCAAAAGGGAAAATTGTTGGACGAAGAATGAGGAAATCAGGAGGCTCCGGTTCAAATGGCTTAAGAACAAAAAGAAGATCAAATTCAATATGGGAGTAATAAAGTACCGCAAATCCATTTTTGCTCCTTATTCCCCATGCCATCTTCAAGTGTATTTATAGGCCCATCGGTACACTTTTCATCTAGAGAGAGAATGCTGAGAAGAAAAAGCAAACGTCTGTTGCTTTGCTTTGGGGCGTTTTAGAGAAAGAAAGAAAACGAGCTATCCCAGATAAGAACTATTCAGTGAAGTATAGGGACGTATTGACATTAGGGGGCAGTGGGGCCGGGTGGTGTTAGAGAGAGAAGGAACGAAAGACAAAGGTCTCTTAGAAAGAGAAGGAAAGACGAGAGATACCAGATGAGAAATATTCAGTGAAGAATTGACAATGGGGGGCAGTAGGGACGGGTGGCTTTAGAGAGAGAAAGAAAGAAAGACAAGATCCCAGTTGAGAAATATGCAGTGAAGAATTGACAATGGGGGGCAGTGGGGACGGGTGGCTTTAGAGAGGCTTTAGAGAGAGAAAGAAAGAAAGACAAGATCCCAGATGAGAAATATTCAGTGAAGAATTGACGTTGGGGGGCAATGGGGACGGGTGGTTTTAGAGAGAGAAAGAAAGAAAGACAGAGGTGTCAGAGAGAGAAAGAAAGGCGAGAGATCCCAGATAAGAAACATTCAGAGAAGTATAGGGACGAACTGACTCATTGTTAATAAAAAATTGACTCATTTCAAAATAAAATAAAATATTAAATGTAAATATTAATAAATTTTAACTAATAAATAATTATTTCACGTAAGTCCACTTTAATTAACTTAAGTCACAACATAATTTTTTTTTTTACTTTTTTGCCCTCATTTGTCTATTCTCCTCTCTTTTTAATGGAACATTTCATTTTTTTTGTACTTATCTGAAATATCGTTATATTATTGTAAAAGTATTCGTATCAAATATAAAATGATAAAATATTATAAAAATATAAATTAAAGTAAAATTAATTTATATAATAAAATATAGATAACAAGTAAAATGAAATTACAATAAAATACTCATTATAAAAAATTTATTTTTAACATATTAAATTACTTTATTCTTTTGTTGTTTTTCTTTTATATTGATAATGTGATAAGGTGTTTTTTGAACATTATTTAAAATTTATAATAATATAAATTTGATGTAAAATAATGTTGTAGAGATATAATCTAACAAACTTGTAGAGATGTAATTAAACAAAATTTAAAATTAAAAAAAAGACTAGTATCAATTTTAAAATCACTAAAAAATTAAAATATATATAAAAGTAGCTTATTGTTGGTCCTATTTTGTATTTTCATATATTATCTTATGTCTTAAAAACAATAGAAAAATTAAATTAGTATTTGATTTAAGATGGTCAAAGACAAATATCATTAATAAGAGAAATTGAAATTTAAAAGAAATATATGAAATTGAATAAAGTTATATATCTTTTAATATTGATAATGAAAAAAAAATCTTACATTTTCTACTTATGAAAATCATTTAACTCAATTATATAATACTATTTTCATTTAAAAAATGATAATATTGTATGTTTGTATTTGTTTGATATTTAAATGGTCGATGTATTTAAATTAAAATTTTTTATTATATTTGTGTTAATTTTTATTTAAACTTTTTATATATTTGATATTGTAAAAAATGTTTTAAATTTTTTATTAAAACTTTGTTTTACATTTAGAAAATATTGACTTTACATCAAATAAAAAAATTTTAAGTAAATATATTATATAATAAATTTACCTCCACTTAAGAAAAATACTGGATCCTTCTTGATAGGAGCCACCTGGTTTCCTCTTTCTTTGTCCAACAATTTTCCTTTTTGGAGCTGGCATTCTTAATTCTAGCCATGATGTTTCTTCTACTCTTCCTCTTCACCTCAGTTGAACTCCCCATAACCCTCAATCCCATTCGCTTCCGCACCGGTGCTTTCTCCATTGCCTTGGCCGCATCATTCCTAACCTTACTCTTCTTTCCACCTTCGCTCTTCTGGGCTGTCCATTCACTTATCGTCTTCTTTTCTCCCTGGCATGCCATGTTCTTTGATATTTTTAAACACGTTCAGGTTCTGGTTCAAATCACGTGCTGATTATTTAATTTTTTTATAAAAAAAAAATGGTTACGGAATTTTCGGGCCTGAAACCCAAAAGCTCGCATTAGGCTCAATTGTAGTTAAAATGGCCCTTAAATTCAACAACTGAACTACTGACGCAACGAACCTTGACGTATCCTGGTCTGCCAGACACAAAGTGCGAAAAAAATGTAGTGGAGATCCAAGGCGACAACATACCAAAAAAAAGGGTAAAACAATAAACAAAAGTGTAAAACGACACCATTCTTAACGCAACATTTCTCCATGGGAATTGCTCGTGGATTCGGCACTGTGTTGTTCCCCAACTCAAGCCGCCTCAAGTACGAGAGAGTCTGAACCTACAGTGAACAAAAGAGCCTACGCTTTTCCTGTTAGAGAAAGGGCAATTCCAGCTGACTCCAGAATATCGATATCCAGAATTTAAGAGTCGTTGCTACTCTCGCTACTTACTATCAACAACCTTTTTGAAGCTCCACTCCCTCTTCAAAGGTCCTTATCTTCAACCCTCGCTTCTTATCTCTTTAAACGACTCATTGGTTAGCTTTCCTCTACACTTAATTCGAAATTTATCATATGTTTGCTCAATTCCGTGTTTGGGTAATTCAGTGTATGTTTGAGCCTTTGAGGATTAGAGTTGGAGATGATATTCTGATTCGTTTTGATTCCAAGTTTTTAGCTGTTGTTTTGCAACCAAACGGCGCATGAGCTCATTGGTTTTCCTAGTGTTTGGGCTGAGCTTCGGGTAAACATGGTAGCTCTGCAAACCCTTAACAGTTCTCAAACTTTTTCAATTTCCGCAAATTTTTTTCTGGGTTTCACCATCTGTCTTCATCTAATTATTTTAGTCTATTGGGCCATCTTGGGTTTGTAAGCTTCAATTCCAACTTTGCAAGTTTCTACTTTTTGATAAATATTTGTACTTCATCATAGTCAAATACAGAGATGTTCTTGTTGGTCTTGCATTACTTCAATCAATGCTGAAGAATATGGATTGGTCTTTGGTTTTAAGTCTTGATTACTCCTCAATTAAAATTTTGAGATTTTTGTAATTTTTAAAGTTTTCATAAATTTTTTAATTCCTATAAATTCAAAAAATATTTCAGATTTTTTAAAAAATTTTTAATACTAAAATGGCAATTTATTGCGTGATAGTAACTAAACTTTTTTTAATATATATTAACATCTTATTAATTATTCATATTACATCAATAAATTAACCACAACGTTAGTTTGAAGCACAAAAATAAATAATGAAATAAAAATTCGAATAACAAACTAATAATTTTATTTTTTTAATTATTAAACTAATAAAAAATATATAATACAAAGATTATTTTTATATTTAATCCTTAAAAATTGAGTTGTGTGTGACAATTCATTGTCGATTTATTGTGGGGACTTGCTTCCCAAGCAATTATCATCGACCAAGCGTGTGTATCAAGTTGGGACAAAACGCCGGGTTAGAAATGCAAGTATATCAAGTCGGGACAAAACGCCGGGTTAGAAGTGTTAGTATATCAAGTCGGGACAAAATGCTTGGTTAGAAATGCAAGTATCAATTTTGACAAAACGCCGGGTTAGAAATGTTAGTATATCAAGTCGGGACAAGACGCCGGAGAAGAAATATTAGTATTGTTAGGGATTATCATAACTTTAACATGATTTGTTAGATTAAAAAGTTCTAATTCAATTACACAAGTGAAAGCATAATTAAACAAAAATTAAATACATAAAAAATAATAATTTAACGTAATTCAATTTAATTGATTTATGTGTAAAGATGAGAAATGAGATTCGTTAGTTACTGAGAATTACAAACATACATCAAAACAAATCAATTATTAAACAATCAATACTCATAAACTCTTTTAATTTCTTTTAGTCTTATAAAGTATTCTCAACTCAAACAAATACATATTCATGTATATTTTTTCAATACAATTAAATACATACACATATGCACTCATATATCATACTTATGTAGATCATCTCATTCTCTTCTAGTGCACTCACATGCACTATATTTATGTATACCCTCTCAATTTCCTCTATTCTACTCACAAACATATACACATATACACTAATAAGACGTAAATCTCTAGTAATCTTATAAGGTATATATTCCATACAACTTTACAACTATCTTACATATTTTTTTATATTTAACCTTATAAAAACTTTACATATTTATAACTATACAAACTTATGTATTAAAATTTTTTTTACTCTTATAATTCTTTTTCTGAAAGTTAAATTTGCTTATTAAGAATTTTTTTTCTTTTAAAATTTTTTTTTGTAAATATTTTTATCTATCAAATAATATCTAAATAATTTTAAATAAATCTCTTATAATATTTGAGTCATTATTTCCGTCCATTATATCACCCCGGGTTCCATCAATTATATCACCCCGGGGGACAAAAAATAATTGCACTAATTACCAGGACATAGGGGAATTAAACTTCAAGGGAGCAAAGGAAAGCTAGTTTTGCTTTTGGATTTTGTCTTTTATATATATATATATATATATATATATATATATATATAAATGCCTGAAGATCCCACTGCGGGATAACGAGCAAACATGGATTTGCGGTACTGTATCCCCCCTGTATTGAATTTGATCTTCTCTTTGTTCTTAAGCCCTTTGAACCCGAAGCTCCTGGCTTCACCACTTTTTGTCCGACAATTTTCCATTTTGGAGCTGGCATTCATAATTCTACCGTGAAGTTTCTTCTACTTTTTCTGTTCACGCTAGTTGAACTCCCTATAAAATATTAATAATTTATGTATAAATTTATATTTGACATATAAATTTACATTTGACATATACTTAGTTTATAAATTTTATATATTATCAGTAATTTAGATTATAATAATTTATTAATGAGTAAATATTAATTTTTAAAAAAAATACATAAAAATTAATATTTTTTAAAAATTTTATTTATTAATAAAATATTATTATCTAATTTATTTGATTAATAAAATATTATAATTTGATTCATTGATAATATATAAAATTTATATATTATAAATGTATCAAATATAAATTTTTTATGTATTTATATAATATTTTATATAAAAATTATATTTTTAAAAATTAAGTTGCGTTGCATTCAAGGATAATGCCAAGCAACGACAAAGACAAGGAGGGGAACGTATGAAAAGGAATAAAATCCTAATTTAACAGTATTCTATAGGTCACCGTTGCATTTTTGCTAACAATGGTCTACATATACCTCCAGAAGATCCCACTGCGAGATAACAAGCAAACATGGATTTGCGGTATTGTATCACCCCTATATTGAATTTGATCTTCTTTTTGGTCTTAAGCTCTTTGAACCGGAGCCTCCTGGTTTCCTCATTTTTTGTCCAACAATTTTCCATTTTGGAGATGGCATTCGTAATTCTAGCCATGATGTTTTTTCTACTCTTCCTCTTCACCTCGGTTGAACTCCTTATAACCCTCAATCACATTCGCTTCCGCACCGGAGCTTTCTCTATTGCTTTGACCGCATCATTTCTAGCCTCACTCTTCTTTCCACCTTCGCTTTTCTGGGCCGTCCATTTACTTATGGTCTTCTTTTCTCCCCGGCATGCCATGTTCTTTGATATTTTTAAACACGTTTTCCGGTGGTTTTCTGGTGCCCTTCAATTAATTCCCACTTACTCCATCATGATCATCACCCGGAATGACGAAGGTTTAAACTCAGTTCCTTTTCAAGAGGACATTGAACTTGGAATCCTGCACCATCTCGACCAAGACGAAGTCGGCATGTACTAGGGGTTCCTCTAGATTCAACGTAGTGCAACACTTTTTGAAATTACTTTATTTGCAGTTTGTTGCGTACTCTCTTAGAATTACTTTTTTGGCAGTTTTTCTCGTACGCTGATTCTGAAATGATACGATGGTTAATGGAATAAATGAAAAGGTTATTTAGATAAAAATTAATGATGTAAGAAAATTTAAAATTATGAAATAATATGAGTTTTTTTATTTTTTATGTAATTAATTTCATAATTATTATGAGATATAAGATTTAATTTATTATTTTTATAAAATATTTATTTTTATCATGATTAATTGTGATTAATTTTAAATGACGATACATGATTATAATAATTTTTTAAATATTATATTAATTAATAAATTTATAATTTATATATCATATTAAAAATTTTTAAATTTTAAATATCATATTTAATATTTATTATAATTTAAGGATCATTTATAATTTTTTTTCTTTTATTCGCCAATAACAAATTCAAACCGTCACGCTTGTGAGCAGTTACATCTTTTCCTATTCTCTCACTCCTCCCTTTCTCTCCCATAAAGTTTCTTTTTTTTTTTTTGTTTTAAGTAAATTTGGCAATTTAAATATTTGTGTCCAAGGTTGAATCAGCAACGTCGAGCCTAACTTTTCCGTGTTAGAGAAAAGGCAATTCGAGCTGACTCCAAAATGGCGATATCCGGGAATTTAATTGTCTCTGCTACTCTCGCCTCTTACCATCAACAACCTTTCCGAAGCTCCACACCTTCTTCAAGCGTCCTTATCTTCACTCCTCTTCTTCTTACCTCTATAAACGACTCTTAACTTTTCTCTACATTGAGTTTGAAATTTTTGTGCAATTTATCGTATGTTTGCTCAATTTCGTGTTCGGATTGCTGAATAATATCGTGTAAGTTGGGTTGTTCAGTGTCTATTTTAGGGTTAGAGTTGGAGATGGTATTCTGGTTCGTTTGAATTCCAAGTTTCTAGCTGTTGTTTTGCAACCAAATGGAGCATGAGCTATTTGGTTTTCCTAATTTACAGCGGCATCGTCGTTACATGATAGCTGTAGCTCTGAAAAAACTTTAACAGTGCTCAGGCTTTTTCAATTTCCGCAAAATGTTTTCTGGGTTTCATCATCCTGTTGTTCGTCTAATTATCTTAGCCCATTGGGCCATCTTGGGTTTGTAAGCTTCAATTCTGACTGGAGTTTGCTTTGCAAGTTTCTAATTTTGGGTGAATATTTGTACTTCATCATAGTCATATACATAGACGTTCTCGGTGGTCAATCAATAGTCGAGATTATGGATTGGTCTTTGTTTTTAGTCTTGATTCATCCTCGATTAAGTATGCGGAATCCTGCTTTTACAAAAATATCAGAACCGACATAATATAGGAGACTAAATGCACCTTTCCCCCAAAATGAAAGGAAAAGACGCTTAAGGAATTTACCATCTCTTCTCATTTCTTTAAGCAATCCAGAAGCATGCCTCTGGACTATTTCGAGGTAGCTCCCAACTTCATGGTTCTCAATGTCAAACAAGACAGCAGACCCATCCTGAAAACAACCATTAACGACAGCAGCTAGCATTGTCTTTCATTCCAAGTGCCTAAAGTGAAAGAGGTGTTGGAGAAAAGATGTTGTTCAATCAAACAGTACCAAAAGCTATTTGCAGACTTAGCACATTTCTCACAAAAATATTACTTCAACCGTGTAATGACAGCAGCTGGCTTTGTCTTTCATTCCGAGTGCCTAAAGCCAAAGAGGTGATGGAGAAAAGATATTGTTCAATCAAAGAATACGAAAAGCTATTTGCAAACTCGGCAGATTTCTCACAGAATAATACTTCAACCTAACACGTTACTGAACTCGTAACATTCTTAACGAACACCACCACATATGCAACCTGGTTAAGATACTAGTGGTAGGAAAGATGCATAGGACACTAAAGATAATGGTGGCCCAAAGAATGAACTGAGGATGCCAAGGAAACAATCATAATCAACTTCTTTATCATTGGTCAGCCTTAGACCTGATCATTGGTAGGAACCACTACGTCTAACAATTCAACAAGAACAATCTTCTTAACGATCAAGAAAATGACACCAAGCAAAATCTCGTTTAAATAGAAAATTGCTAAACAGTGGGAATCTAACTGCGTATGAATAAGTTTAATTGAAGCAGAAAGAACAAAATCGTTTGTTAAACGTCTTACAGTAATATCTGGAGGGGAAACACAACATCTGAGGGCAATATAATTTGATGAACGAGAACAAAGAGGTACAATGTTGTTCAAATTCTCAGCTTGCATACTCTTCAAATCGACACTGCTAAAACAATAAGTCAGAGGAAAAGCCAACCCACCAACAACAGAAAAGCAATACACCAATATGGAACAAGAGCAAAGGCATTAAGTCAAACAAGGTACAAAAAAAATCTTATCTTGAATAACCTTTGAACTAAAAATACAATAATCCAAAAACGCCCAAGCTTCAAATTTGATGGGAAATCTGGTGCAAAGGAAATAAGCTTTGATGGGAATCTTGCCGATTTCCTCTCCTCCTCGGAAACAAACCCATGATTTTGGTGGGAAAATTCAGGGGACCCATGGTCAGAATCGCTGGTATAAAGCGAAACATGAGATGGGAAATGTTGAAGAGAAGACGAAGAGCTGGGCTTAAAGAAGGGGATAGAAAAAAGGGGTTTGGGTGCTTTGGGAGGGAAAGGAATGGCAAGGAATTTACCAGGAAAGTGTGTTTTGGCCAAGTGGTCGAAGAGAAGTAAAGCAGCTGCTTTCCATCTACCCTTTCACTAGAAAATAAAGTTGATTTTCAATTTTTTCAAAATTTTTTTTTCTTACCCTAAGCATATAGCACAAAGGGACACTAACATTATAACGCAAAATCAGTTGCCTGCCACTTGCCTCCTAATCAACCGCTCTGTTTACATTGTTTAACAATTTTCGTATTTGGGAGCAAATAAGATTGTTCTTTTTTTTTTATATAAATGAAAAAGCACTTTTAAAAGTTAGGTTTTGTTAATATCTTTTAAGGTTAGTTAAATTGTTGTTTATAATGACATTTTTATATTAAATATAATAATTAATACTATTAATTTAATAAATTATAATGCAATGGTAGAATACGTTACCTAAATATAATAGCTTTAAAAAGCACCCTTAACATTAGCAAAATCTTTGACAATTTTTTTTATATAAATCTTCAATCATGTTTAAGACCACTTTTAGGGTTTTTTTTTTTTTTTCATTTTAGCCATTGCCTTTTAAGTTAATTATTATTGATTTTAGATATATTAGTCAAGATTAAAGTGATCTAACCAATGTTAAAATATGGGGTCAAGTCAAGTGACCAAAACCCATTGGTGCATTTAGCATTATTTAACTCTTAATAGAGTTTAGTTAAATTTTTTGATAAAAAAAAATTATTCTTAGCATAAGTGTGTCTTTTTTTTTTTTCAAAATTCAAAATGTCACAATTCAAATATTCACACAAATTTTTAGATTCACAATAACTGTAGATTTACAACAACTCATCAAAATTTGATTCTCAAAATTTTAATTTGACAAGAATTTGATTTGTAGAATTTCAGATATGCAAGATTTTTTAGCTTCGCGATAATTTAGATTCGTAAGATTTCAGAATTCACATTTGTGAGATTCACATCCAAAATTTTGAAGTTTCTCATTCGAGTTCGAATATTCATATTCGATAATTTTAGAGTTTTATATCTAAAATTTCAAAGGTTTTCATTTTGAGTTTTACTTAAAAATTCTCATTTGAAACTTACAAATTTTCATTTGAAACTCAAATATTCTCATTTGAGACTCAATGATTCTCATTTGAGGATTTACAATTTCATCTTAAAAAACTTCATTAAAAGATTCAAAATTTCTTTTCTAGATAACTTTTAAACTTTTATCAAAGTCAGAATTTTATATGTAATAAATGTTATGATCAATAATGCAAATGCAACAATCTCAATTTTCAAAATAATGTAGATGCCATACTCTAAGTAATTATTCAAATATTTATTGGCTAATGCATGTCCAAACAAAGTTTTAAATACTCACTGAATTATGTGCAAGTATTGTTCGAGCGATAATGCAAACATAATGCATGTAATGCAGATAAATGTCATGAAATTCTAATTAATTATGGTAATATAGTTCTCAAGATTCCTCTATTTTATATTTTCCTTTTTCAACTATCTCAAAATAAATTCTCTCAACTGATCCACATCATTTGATCACAATTCATAGGCTTTTCAGCATTAGTAATTTCAACATAGATTTCGGCCACTGATCCATATCATTTGCATCACTTGATCATAACTCCTATGTTATGTCAACCAATCCATCACTTAGTCATCCCATATGCCTTTTTAAATCATCTTTTTATTTTTTTTGCCACATAGATTTCTTTTTAAATGAATATAGGAATCTTTTATACACATTATCATTCATTCATTATCATTTCAAATTATGATAAATATAATGCAATCATACCTTTTCTCGACTCATTTTGGAGACGCATGAATAAAAGAGCACAAGGTGAATTGGGGACAAGTAATCAATAAAGAGTGAGTTTGTTATAAAAATAAATAGATAAAAGAATAAATTCAAGGTATGTCACCAGGAATGGCATTAAATGGTACCAATGTCCAAACAATGAATATTTAGACAATTCTTAACATTAATTAAGAATTTTTTTTTAAAAAACTTATTTCATTGACTTTCAAAATCAACAGAGTTTGTGGGGTCTATGTCATCCAAGCCCTTTGTGGGGTCCAAGGCATCCAAGCCCCAGATTGTACCTCACTCAAGGATGAGTCCACGTAGAAACACATAAGGGCAGTTACCCGCATTGAATCTTTTGGGTTTATTATAAAAAACTCAAAAGTTTTGAAAATTTAAAATTTTGCCCTATAAAAATTTTTTTTATCCAAAACCTTTTGGTTTTCGATAATCATTTTGAGCTCCAAATAATCCAGAGTTAAACTAAGTTGGATCTCGTGAGGGAAACAAGCTCTCTCAAATATATTTTCTTTATTCATAAAACTTGAAACCAAAATTTTATTTAAAAAAAAATGAGCTATTTATCACTCGAACCAATAGTGTTAATTTTGACTATTTATTTGCCTCAACTAAATTAAGGTTCACACATGAAAATTTTTATTGTTTATCTAATAATTGAACATTAACACTTTGAGTGCTAAGCAATATCATTATAATATATATACTTATATATATTTTCAGGTTTGTAAAAAATAAAATAAATTACTTTTAGAGGGTTTGAAATTGTTGAACTTTTTATTTTTCACAATAATTTATTTAAATTGAAGCAAGCTGATTTTATAGAGATAATGAAATATAGAGCTTATACTACTTAAATGATTTAACCACTTTTTAACATAAAAAAACAACAAAAAAAATGAAGAAATAAGATAAATAATCATCTTCATTTTTTTTTTATTGTATGTGAGAAAAGAATAATTTTTTATTTTTCATAGTAAAATGAATAAAAATCAAATATATTTGTTTATTAAAAGTAAATGATAAAATTAAACATATTAAAAGTAAATAATAAAATTAGACATGTTAATTTTTATTTCATTTTTTCACATATTATATTTATTTTTAAGAATTTTGTAAGTAAAATTTTATTAAATTAATATATCTATATATTTGTGTACCTATTATGATAAATAATTTATCTAAATAGTGTTTAGGCTATATTCATAAAAATTCGTATAATTAATTATGCAAATATTATTTATATTGCAAAACATTTTTTTTTCATTTACAAAAAGTATTATATGTGTTAATTTTATTTGTAATTTTTAAAATTAATTTATATTTCAATGAAAAAAATTTTAAATTAACTAAAAATATTTACCCCTACTGATCATAATCTCTGGTATAAAGCGATACTTGAGATGGGAGAGCGGACAAATGTTGAAGAGAAAACGAAGAGCTGGGCTTAAAGAAGGGGATAGAAAAAAGAGGTTTGGGTGCTTTGGGAGGGAGAGGAAGGGCAAGGAATTTACGAGGAAAGTGTGTTTTGGTTAAGTGGTTGAAGAGAAGTAAAGCAGCTGCTCTCCTTCTACCCCATTCGCTAGAAAATAAAAACGGTTTTATTTTTAGTTTTTCAATGTAGAGTACACAATCTTTGCCCTGATTCATGGACTTTCTTTGGGGTTTTCTCCCTCCTTTCTCCTTTCTTTCCCTTCAAGCTTTTGCTATTCAGAATTTGTATAATTAAATACTTGAAAAAAATAAATTTATATATTAAAAAAAACAAAGTAAATACCAAAGTTACAGCTCTTTTGCTTCCAACTTCTATATTAATCTTAGTAAAAGAATCTGTTAATTTTTTCTTAATTGACAATAATTTGGAATTTGGAGTTATATTGTTGATCTCTGGCATTAATATATATAAGAATGATAACAGTTTAGATCAAATTTTATTTAATTTTTTTTAATAATATAAATATTATGAATTTTTAAAATTTAATTTAACTCAAAATCAATTATTTTTAAATCGATTTATTCCAAACTAAATTTTATTTATTTGATTCAATTTGGTTAATTAATTTTTAAATTTAAATTTAAAAATTTTTATATATTATTTTAATAAATTTTTTTAATATATTTAAATTATTTATATAAAATAATTATTTTATTTTATAAAATTTAAAAAATATATAAAAACTTATAAAAATATATAATTTAATTCAATTCTTTTTTATTTTTCATGTCTCAATTCAAAATTCAATACAAATTTAATATATATATATATAATATTCAATCTTAATTTAAATCAAATAACAAAATTTTCAATCGATTTTGAATTTTTTTCAAATTTTTTTTTCTTACCCTAAGCATATAGCACAAAGGGATACTAACATTATAACGCAAAATCAGTTGCTTGCCACTTGCCCCCTAATCGACCGCTCTATTTACTTTGTTTAACAATTTTCGTATTTGGGAGCAATTAAGATTTTTTTTTTTAATGAAAAAGCACTTTTAAAAGTTAGGTTTTGTTAATGATTTTTTTACGATATCTTTTAAGGTTAGTTAAATTTTTATTTATAATGATATTTTTATATTAAATATAATAATTAATACTATTAATTTAATAAATTATAATGCAATGGTGGAATACATTACCTAAATATAATGGCTTTAAAATGCACCCTTAACATTAGCAAAATCTTTAACAATTTTTTTTATATAAATCTTCAATCATGTTTAAGAGCATTTTTAGGGTTTTCTTTTTCATTTTAGCCTTTGCTTTTTAAGTTAATTATTATTGATTTTTAGATATATTAGTCAACATTAAAGTGAGCTAACTAATGTTAAAATATGGGGTTGAGTCCAGTGACCAAAACCCATTGGTGCATTTAGCATTATTTAACTCTTAATAGAGTTGAGTTCAACTTTTATTCTTTTTTATTTAAAAAAAAAATTTCTTAGTGTAAGTGTGCCTATGTGCTATTAGAAGCTTATTCTTAGCAGAATTATGAAAAATGCAATATAATCGAGACATAGGCTAGTAACAATCAAGAAACATTAAAAATTAATTTTAATTACTCTAATAAAAAAATTTATCTTAAACCAATAATTCAAATATTAAAAACAAGTTATTAGTCCAATCGGTTAAGATTGTTCTCTTTGACGAAAAAATATTAGGTTTGAGTCATGTCGATGATTATTTGTTAGGGTTATCTCGAATGCACAACTTACAATTACTTATCTTAAACTGTTAAGTACGACATATTTTGTCCTAACCTAAGAGACTGAATAATTTATTTACCTCTGAATTTTACTTTAACAAAAAAAAATGTATAAACTTGTGGATAATTCTAACAATTTATTTCATATATAAGGAAAAAATAAAAAGTAGACCAAGAACTAAATATTTATGACATTAATTAAATATTTTTAATAAATTATGAAGTGATATTATTTTAATGAATGTTTAAAATCCCATGTTTTAAGATATAAATTCTATTTATATATGTTATCATTATTTTTGTTTCTCCATATCTTCGGATAGAGCATATCTTTCAAATGTTTCTGCAACCTCGAACCCTACTTTACCGTCAACAAAATAACACGGTTTGTGGGGTCTATGGCATCCAACTTCCAAGCCCTTTGCGGGTCTATCCCATCCAAGCCCCCAGGCTGTAGCCTTACGACACGCCAAGCCATTTTTGGGGCCCTTTTGTGATAATGGAACCAAAGTTAAATTTTTTTATTCCTCTTTTTATTTTTATTTAATAATTTTTTACATAAAAAAAATCTCATTTAAATATTATATATTAGATTAATTATTTAAAAATACTATAATAACTTAATAATATTATTTTTATATTTTCAAACTTATTTATTTGATTTTGAAGATATTATATATTTATTTTATAGATTATTAATATTATTATTTTGTACAAATTCATGTATATTTATAAATAAATTTATACTAAACCAAAATATTTGAAATATTTAAATAACTGATACTGACATATAACATTTTTAAAAAATTATTATCTAGTACAATATTAATAACCTTATAAGACAATCATTACTAACCACTAATGCTAAGCTTAAAATAGAGTCATCAACTTATAAAACTATTTGAATGGATCGTTAAGTGTCATTTTATTTTTAAATTTTTTTTGAAAATTTCTTTTAATACTAACTTGATAATTGATTATGTGTCATTTATTGAACTTTTTTACACATGTCGACATTTTATTAAATATTCATAACTTGTTAACAGTTAAGTAATAATATTTATATAAAAGATCAAAGTAGATGACGGAATGAAATTTAAATATCAAATTAAGCACACATTTGACTTGGTTTTAACTAGGTAATATATATGGCTCATTACTTTTTTTATATATTCTTTTTTTTTTCCCTCTATTTGTTTGTTTCTTCAATTAAACCTATTATTTGGTTTTATTTGCACTATATGATATATACATTTAAATTTTATTTATTCTAAAAAAATCGGTTTGTATGTTCTTATAGATATATTTAGTTAAATTGGATATTTGGTATACATAAATACAATAGACTTAAATTATATATAATTTTCAATTTGTATATTTGGTTTATGTTCTAATAAAAAACAACTATGTATATTAAAGTATATGTGTAAAAAAAAATAAAAACTAATAAAAAGTAAATGATTATGAGCAAATTAATAATTATGCTTTGTAATGCAATCAAATATATTATTATTATTGTTATTATTATCTGATGTTTTACTTTTGGTTTAGTTTTATAAGATTTAATAATTTAAGAATATTTTGCTAATATAAATGTTTTTCACAATTTAATCAAATGATATATTTTTTTATATATTCATATCAACATATAAACAATTATTAATCTTGATTATTTTCATTTTAATAAGTCAAAATTAAATTTTATTAAAAGTAACGTTATAAATATCAAACCACAATTAAGAGTATAATAGAGCAAAGAACCAACATCACATAAGGAATCTAAAAGTATAGATAACAACATGCCTAACACTCCAAAAAAATTATAAACTAACAATAAAAATCTTAATTATTTAAACCTAAAATTTGCTTTTTTGATCAAATAAAAAATAATGAGTAGCAATTTTTTTATTATTTAGTAAATGAATTGAAAAAACTATTTTTTATGAAAAAGAAAAGATTTTTACAATTCTTTGAAATTTTACAAAAGCTTTGATTTTCAAAGAGTATTATATTATGTATAAACTCTTATTTAGTTGTATCATAATATTTATGAATGTATGATTATATATAACAAATCAATACAAATTTACATATTCTTTTATTAAAGTAATATAAGAAATTAAGGTTAATAAATAAAATTTTAAATTATGAAAAATAATAAAAAAATTCCATGCGTGGCACCAATTAAAAAGCTAGTTTTGTCTATATACTGAATTTGCGGTACTTTATAACGAGCAAAGGTGGATTTGGGACTGTATCCCTCCTCCTATATTGAATTTGATTTTTTTTTCTTAACTATGGACGGATCTAAAATTTATATTCGGCGGAGATAAATTATTTGATAATATTTATTACAAACTATTGTAACTTAAAATGATTTTCATTAAAATATAATGTCAAAATTTATAAAAATTTAAAATAATAAAAATATTTAAAATATATATAAAATATTAAAAAATTATTTTTATATAAAAATAAAATCTAAAAAATCACATTTACTTAATTTAATTGCGTTACATTAGGAAAGAATATTAACACTTATATACGTAAATATAAATATAATAATTGAATAAACAAATTAAAGATTTAAGTATATATACAAATATATTTATTAAATAGATTATATAATATCACATAATTAACAATTTTATTAAATAAGTTGGATTAAACATAATATAACATGTTTTGAAACATATTAAAAAGTCATTATAACAAAATCAATAATATAATAAAGAGATAAATTTTATATTTATATTTTGAATTGTTAACTTATTCTTTTACTTTTTTTTTTAGTTTGTTAATGCATTGATATGCATTTTAATATTATAAAAGATTCAAACTTTATTTTTTTTATATTTAGAGGAGATATAAAACAAAAAATTAAAATTAAATTTATTTATAGTAATCCTACTTGTTATTTTAAAGTTTTAATGGGATAAAATATAAGAATCATTTATATTTGAGATCTTTTACTAATAAAAATACTTATGCTTCAAGATTTTAGTGCCCCCACCCTAGATCGCTCCCTCAATTGAACCGGAACCACCCGGTTTCCTCATCATTTGTGCTTTGTTCTTAACCCCTTTGAACCGGAATTTTAAACCGGAATCACTCTGTTTTCACGTTTGGTGTACTGATAGCTTTTGGCGTTATGCTTGGATTTTGTCTATATAAATCCTAAAGTTCCCACTGGGGCATAACAAGCAAACATTGATTTGACGTATTGTATCCCTCCAATATTGAATTTGCTCTTCTTTTTGTTCTTAAGCCCTTTGAACCCAAACCTCCTGGTTTCCTCGTTCTTTGTCCAAAAATTTTCCATTTTGGAGCTGGGATTCGTAATTCTAGCCACGATGTTTCTTCTACTCTTCCTCTTCACCTCCGTTGAACTCCCTATAAACCTCAATCGCTTTCGCTTCCGCACCGGAGCTTTCTCTATTGCCTTGACCGGATCATTTCTAGCCTCACTCTTCTTTCCACCTTCGATTTTCTGGCCCGTCCATTTACTTATAGTCTTCTTTTCTCCCTGGCATGCCATGTTCTTTAATATTTTTAAACACGTTTTCCAGTGGTTTTCTGGTGCCCTTCAATTTGTTCCCACTTTTTCCTTCACGCTCAGCACCCAGAATGACGAAGGTTCTAACCCAGTTCCTTCTCAAGAGGACGTCGAACTTGGATTCATGCATGAGCACGACCTGCCCGAACTCCCCATGCACTAGTTCTCAGTCTGAGTGAGAGGGACTCCTCTAGATACAACATGGAATAAGGCTTTAAGAATTACTTTATTTAGCTGTTTGTTGCTTACTCTGCTTTTCGATGTTTCTGGCAACAAGACCTGATCTCTGTTTCACTTTCTCCTCGTTTGGTTTTTTTTTTTTTTTTTAATTCTGTAATCTAATAAATTCTCTTTTTTGTATGCATCTGTCTAATTCGTTTCCTTCAAATTTTGTTCAGTTTGATGACAACATCCAGCTCTAGGTCAAATCACGTGCCGATTATTTAATTTTTTTAGAAAAAAGAAAAAATGTTTACAAGGAATTTTTGGGCCTGAAACCCAACAGCTCACCATTAGGCTCAATCGTACTTAAAAATGCCCTTAAATATTGACAAAACTAGCCTTGGCCCACCCTGGTCTGCTTGATGTAGAGTGGGAACAAAAAGGTAAAGGAAATCAAAGACAACGAAAGGCCAAATAAAATGGGAAAACAATAAACAAAAGTGTAAAACGACACCGTTCTTAACGCAGCATTTCTCCGTGGGAATTGCTCGGTGATTCGGTACGGTGTTGTTCCCCAACCCAAGCCGCCTCAAGTACAACAGGGTCTGAACCTTCGGTGAACCAAAGAGCCTACAGTTTTCCCTGCTAGAGAAAGGGCAATTCCAACTGACTCCAGAATGTCGATATCCGGGAATGTAAGGGTCATTGCTACTCTCGCTTCATACCATCAACAACCTTTTCGAAGCCCCACTTCCTCTTCAAAGGTCCTTATCTTCAACCCCTCGCTTCTTGTCTCTATAAACGACTCATTTGTTAACCTTTCTGTACATTTAATTCGAAATTTACCATATATTTGCTCAATTCTGTGTTTGGTTGCCGAATAACATTGGGTAAGTTGGGTAATTCAGTGTCTGTTTGAGCCTTGGAGGGTTAGAGTTGGAGATGTTATTCTGATTCGTTTGGATTCCAAGTTTTTTAAATGAAGCATTAGCTAATTGGTTTTCCTAGTTTGCAGTGGCATCCTTGTAACGTGGCAGCTGCAGCCCCGGAAAACCTTTACAGTGCTCAGGCTTTTTCAATTTCGGCAAAATGTTTTCTGGGCTTCACCATCCTGTCGTTTCGTCTAATTATCTTAGCCCATTGGGCCATCTTGTGTTTGTAAGCTTCCATCAGTTTGCTTTTGCAAGTTACTAGGTGAATATTTGTACTTCATCATAGTCAAATACATAGATGTTCTTGGTGGTCTTGCCTTATTTCAATCAATACTCGAGATTATGGATTGCTTTTTTGTTTTTAGTCTTGATTCATCCTTGATTAAGTACGCGGAATCCTGCTTTTACAAAAAAATCAGAACCCACATAATATAGGCGACTAAATGTAGCCCCCACCCCAAACTGAAAGAGAAAGACACTCGAGGAATTTACCATCTCTTCTCATGTCCGCAATCAATCCAGAAGCATGCCTCTGGACTATTTCGATGTTTGGATCATTAGTTGTTTTATAGTCAAATTTTTTTAATTTTTTTCCTCTATTTGTTTGTTTCTTCAATTAAAACTATTATTTGATTTTATTTGCACTATACATTGAGATTTATTTATTCTAAAAAAAAAATCGGTTCATATGTTCTTTATATATATATATATATATATTTACTTAAATTGAATATTTACTATACATAAGTACAAGAGACTTAAATTGTATATAATTCTCAATTTGTATACTTGATTTATGTTCTAATAAAAAACAACAATGTATATTAGAGTATACGTGTAAACAAAATAAGAACTAATAAAAAGCAAATGATTATTATCAAATTAATAATTATGCTTTGTGATTCAATCAAATATATTCTTATTATTATTATTATTATTTTATGTTTTATTTTTGGTTTAGCTTTACAAGATTTAATAATTTAAAAATATTTTCTTCATATAAATGTCTTTCACAATTTAATCAAATGATGTATATTTTTTATATTCATATCAATGTATAAACAATTATTAATCTTGATTATTTTTATTTTAATAAGCTAAAGTAAAATTTTATTAAAAGTAACGTTATAAATATCTAATCATAATTAAGAATATAATAGAGCGTAGAATAACATCACGTGATGAATCTAAAAATATAGATAACAACATGCCTAACAATGGAAAAAACATATAAACCAATAATAAAAATCTTAATTATTTAAAATTGAACTTTGTTTTTTTATCAAATAAGAAATAATGAGTAATACAAATTTTATTATTTAGTAAATGAATTGAAAACATAAATTTTTATGAAAAAAAAGATTTTTGTAATTCTTTGAAATTTTACAAAAGCTTTGATTTTAAAAAAGTATTACGTTATGTATAAACTCTTATTTAGTTGTATCTTAATATTTATGAATATATGATTATATATAATAAATCAATAAAAATTTACATATTCTTTTATTAAAGTAATATAAAAAATTAAGGTTAATAAATAAAATTTTAAATTATAAAAAATAATAACAAAATTCCATGCATGGCTCTAATTAAAAAGCTAATTTTGTCTGTATATTGAATTTGCAGTATTGTATAACGTGCAAAGGTGGATTTGCGGTCCTGTCTTCCTCCTCCTATATTGAATTTTAAATTCCATTTTATCCTTAACTGTTGAATTAATAACCTTTCATTTTTCCACTTTTAGACTTTTTTTTAATTTATCTTCTCTCCCTTGTCCTGTACTGACACCAACTATTAGGAGACTTGGTAGCTTCCTTTGTTTTGGTCGTCGGGTCAAAAATATGGGTTGATGTAACATTCTTTTCTTTTCTCTTTGTGATTCCATTTTTCTTTATTAAAAACTTCTTTTCTCTTTGGTGATTTCATTTTTCCTTATTAAAAACTTCTTTCCTCTTTTGATTCCATTTCTTTTTTTCAATAATCATTAAAACCTTCTTTCCTCTTTTGATGATTCCATTTTTTTTTTTCAATAATCATTAAAACCTTCTTTCCTCTAGGCTTGATACCATTCTTTACACAACTCTGATACCATTCTATACACAGCTATGACAAAAGAAAAAGGCCAATTACAAAAGTTGATTATAGAAGTCTTTACGTTTTGACAATAAGTCCCGGGTTGAACCATCAACGAAATGGTGGAGTCCTTGGCATATAAAACCGTTTAAAGGGGGACCATTAAGCGTCATTTTATTCTATGACCTGCCCATGAGGATAGACATCTTGTGTACACCTAGCTACTCAACCGACTTTGGCAATTCGTAAAGGTAAAACATTAATAATTTATGTATTTATATGATATTTTATATAAAAATTATATTTTTATAATTTATATAAATTATAAAAAATATATTATTTTATTTTTATTAAATTTATATATAAATTTTGTTAAAATTTTAATTAATCATCTTACATTGATTTTTTTATTATTTTAATATTATATCATTATATCATATTTTGGTCAAACCTTAATTAGAAACAATTTTATTGAATCATATATATTAATTCATATTATTATATAAGCATGAAAGTACCTTTTACACTTAATTATAAGAAAAAATGTATTAAATTTAAATTTAATTTTTAACAAAATATATTTAATAAAATATTACAATGAAATATTTTCTCATGCGATTATTACATCTACATTAGAATAGTCTTCAAATTTATAAATTGAGTAAAAATGGTTTGATTTTTGTTTTTGTTATTTATTTTTATTACAAATTAAAGATAGTTTAAAGTGAAAATATATATTTTTTAACAAATAAAAAATAAAATTAATATTTATTTTATGCAATAAAATATATAATTTTAAACATGATTAATTTATATATATACACATAACATTTTTCATTTATCAACAAAAAATTATATTTATGGCCAAATTTAAAGATTTTAAAATATCTTGTTTTAAACCCTAATATTAATATTGTCACTATAAGATGGATGAGTATTTTATTTGCTTCACCTTTCATTTTAATGTTTTTATTAAATTCTAATGGATCAAAATAAATAAAAATTTTATCATTAATTTTAATATAAAAATTGTAATCTAAAAATAAAAAAAATTTAAATCCATTAAACGTATTTTTAAAATTAAATGCATGAATTAATTATTTTACTACATAAATAAATTTAACTTTCTAAAAATTAGGTTGCGTGTCAACTATTACGTGACAAGTTGCCATGGTCTTTTATGTAGTCTATATAGTTCCAATGGCAGGAACCATTGGAGGAAGAGGCTAAAGAGAAAAAATGGATTTGCGATACTGTATACCCCCTATATCGAATTTGATCTTCTTTTTGTTCTTAAGCCCCTTGAACTGGAGCCTCGTGATTTCCTCATTCTTCGTCCAACAATTTTCAATTTTGCAGCTGGGATTCGTAATTCTAGCCATGATGTTTCTTCTACTTCTCCTCTTCACCTCGGTTGAACTCCCTACAACCTTCAGTCCCATTCGCTTCCGCACCGGATCTTTCTCTATTGCCTTGACCGCATCATTTCTAGCCTCACTCTTCTTTCCACCTTCGCTCTTCTTTGCTGTCCATTTACTTATAGTCTTCTCTTCTCCCTGGCATGCCATGTTCTTTGATATTTTTAAACACTTTTTCCGGTGGTTTTGTGGTGCTCTTCAATTAGTTCCCACTTATTCCATCATGATCATCACCCGGAATGACGAAGGTTCAAACTCAGTTCCACTTCAAGAGGACATTGAACTTGGAATCAGGCACCAGCACGACCAAGACGAAGTCGGCATGTCTAGGGATTCCTCTTGATTGAACATAGTGTTAACACTTTAGAAATTGCTTTATTTGCAGTTTATTGCGTACTCTGTTCGATTTACTTTATTTGCAGTTTTTCAGTTTTTTCTGTCAAATAGAAATGATTAGTGATTTTGGTTTCCTAGGAAAAAGCTTCGGGAACGCTGATTGTGCTTCTGGTTCTCTTTTTATTATTTTTTTAAAATTATGTTATCTGGTGATTTCTCTTTGATTCGTTTCTTTTAAATTTTGTTCAGTTAGGCTCCGAGCCCAACTTTTGCTTCTTGGCCGAAAACACAGAGCAGCTGATTTAGCATTTAAAAAAAAAAGAAAGAAAAAAAGGTTACAAGGAAATTTTGTGCCTTCAACCCAAAATCGCACCATTAGACCGAAAAATACAAGAACCAATAGGCAACTAGCTTTGGCCTGTGGTTAACCAGGCGACACGTAAAGCGAATAATTGTACGGTTGAATGATAGTGAGATTGGTTTGAGTAAAATTGATAATTACAATAGCAAGTCATATTAATTATTGTATTAGTAAAATTATAATTAGTTTGTAAAAATATTTATTTAAGATAATGAATATAACAATAAGCTACTTTTCCAAAGAGAATCGGCTATCAATAAACTACTAGATCTTTTCCTTTCTAATTGGAAAGTGGAGGAAAAATGCAGTTTTGAGCCTCCAATTACATCAATACGTGCTACCCAAATATTTCTCACAGTTTAACAAAAATCTGACCGCTTCACTAGAATTCAAATTACAAACAAAATACATAAAAAATATATTTTAAAATTCCTTTTTAAAAAGTTAAAAGTATATCATTTATAATTATTACATTATAATTAATCAATCATAATTTAAAATTATTTATTATTTATTAAAATTTTATATATAATTTATATCATAAGTGATGAATCCTATATAATTTTTTGTTATGATTGTAATCAAAGAAATAACAATCATAATAAAAAAATTATAAGTGAAATACTAAAAAAATAAAGAAAATCAAATCAGAAAACAACAAATAAAAAGAAAAAGCAATAAATCAAAGTGAAAAACGACACCGTTCTTAAAGCAACATTTCCCTATAGAAATTGCCACGGGATTCGGTACTTTGTTGTTCCCAAGCCTCCTGAAATACAAAACACCGACCCTCCAGAAGGCAAAAGAGCTTTAACTTTTCCGTGTTAGAGAAAGGGCAACTCGAGCTGACTCCAAAATGGCGATATCCGGGAATTTAAGGGTCTCTGTTACTCTTGCCTCTTACCATCAACAACCTTTTCGAAGCTCCTCACCCTCTTCAACGGTCCTTATCTTGAATCCCTCTCTTCTTACCTCTATAAACGACTCTTTTCTGAGCTTTTCTTTACATCGAATTTGAAATTCTTGTGCAATTTATCATATGTTTGCTCAATTTCGTGTTCGGGTTGCTGAATAATATTGGGTAAGTTGGGTAGTTTTGTGTCTATTCGAGGGTTGGAGTTGGAGATGGTACTCTGGTTCGTTTGAGTTCCAAGTTTTTTGCTGTTGTTTTGCAACCAAATGGAGCATGAGCTAATTAGTTTTCCTAGATTGCAGCGGCATCGTTGTAACATGGTAGCTGTAGCTCTGGAAAACCTTAACAGTGCCCGGGCTTTTTCAATTTCCGCAAAATGCTTTCTGGGTTTCACCATCCTGTCGTTTTGTCTAATTATCTTAGCCTATTGGGCCATCTTGGGTTTGTAAGCTTCAATTATGACCGCAGTTTTCTTTGCAAGTTTCTAATTTTGGGTGAATATTTGTACTTCATCATAGTCAAATACGTAGATGTTCTCGGTGGTCTTGCTTTATTTCAATCAATAGTCGAGAGTATGGATTGGTCTTTGTTTTTAGTCTTGATTCATCCTCAATTAAGTATGCGGAATCCGGTTTTTACAAAAATATCAGAACCGACAAAATATAGGAGACTAAATGCACCCTTCCCCCCAAAATGAAAGGAAAATATACTTAAGGAATTTACCATCTCTTCTCATTTCCTTAAGCAATCCAGAAGCATACCTCTGGACTATTTCGAGGTAGCTCTCAACTTCATGTTCCTCAATGATAAACAAGACAGCAGACCCATACTGAAAAACAACCATGTAACTACAGCAGCTGGCTTTGTCTTTCATTCAAGTGCCTAAAGCCAAACACGTGTTGGAGAAAAGACGCTGTCCAATCAAACAATACCAAAAGCTATTTGCAGACTTGGCAGATTCCTCACAAAAATAATACTTCAACCTAACATGTTACTCAACTCATAACAGTCTTAACTAATACCACCATATATGCAACTTGGTTAATATACCAGTGGTGGGAAAGATGTATAGGACACTAAAGATAAAGGTAGCCCAAAGAATGAACTGAGGATGCTGAGGAAACAATCATAATCAACTTCTTTATCATAGGTTAACAACAATAAGTTTCTCAACGATCAAGAAAATGACACCAAGCAAAATCTTCTTTAAACAGAAAATTGCTAGAAGGTGGGAATATAACTGCGTATGAATAAGTTTAATAGAAGCAGAAAGAACAAAATCGTTTGTTAAACATCTTACAGTAATATCTGGAGGGGAATCACAATATCTGAGGGCAATATAATTTGATGAACGAGAACGAGGTATAATGTTGCTCACATTCTCAGCTTGCATAGTCTTCAAATCGACACTGCCAAAACCACAAGTCAGAGGAAAAGCCAACCCACCAACAACAAAAAAGCAATACACCAAAATAGAACAAGAGCAAGGGCATTAAGTCAATCAAGCTACAAAAAAACTTATCTTGAATAAAAATTGAACTAAAAATACAATATCCAAAAACATCCAAGCTTCAAATTTGATGGGAAACCTGGTGCAAAGGAAATAAGCTTTGACGGAAATCTTGCCTATTTCCCCTCCTTCTTGGGAAACAAACCCATGATTTTGGTCAGAAAATTCAGGGGACCCATGATCAGAATCGCTGGTATAAACCGAAACTTGAGATGGGAGAGCGAAGAAATGCCTTGCGAAGAGAAAACAAGGAGCTGGGTTTAAAGAAAGGGATAGAAAAAGAGGTTTGAGTGCTTTGAGAGAACGAGAAAGGGCATGAAAAAGAAAGTATGTTGTGGTCAAGTGGTTGAAGAGAAGCGATACAGCTGCTCTCCATCTATCCATGGAAAACAAGGAAAGGTTTTATTTCTAGTTTTTCAAAGTAAAGGACAAAATCTTCGTCCTGCGATTGATTCATGGACTTTCTCTGGGTTTTCCTTTCTTTCCAAGATTTTGCCATTAATTAAACACTTACCCAAAACAGCATTTTTACATTAAAAAAAATAAAGTAAATACCAAATGTTACAACTCTTCTACCCCTAACTTCTATATTAATCTTATTAAAAAAATCTGTTAATTTTTTCTTAATTGGCAATAATTTGGGATTTGGAGTTATATCGTCTGATCACTGACATCAGCATAAAGCACAATGCTATGCTAACATTATAATGCAAAATCAGTCGCTTGCCACTAGTGTTAATTTTAAAATTGATGCTATTTTTTTTTTAATTTTAGATTTTGTTAGATTACATCTTTACAGGTTTGTTAGGTTACATCTCTACAATATTATTTCACATCAAATATATATTATTAAAAATTTTAAATAATATTAAAAAAATATCTTATCACATTATCAATATAAAAAATAATAATACGAGAAGAAAGTACTTTGATATCATGAGTCTTTTGTTGTAGTTCCATTTTACCCATTATCTATATTTTACTATACAAAATTAGTTTAACATTAATTTGTGCATTCTTGTTCCTTTTTACAAATATTTTATTATGGTATGCTTGACTTTGACACTTTTACAATAATATAATAATATTTCACATAAATAAAAAAATGAAATCCACAAATGAAAAGAGAGAAAAATAGATATATGGGGACAAAAGAGAAAAAAGTAATATTATGTTGTGACTTAAGTTAATTATAGTGAAACTTATATGAAATAATTATTTATAAACCAAAATTTATTAATATTTACAAATAATATTTCATTTTGAAATGAGTCCTTTTTTTGTTTACTAAAATATATTTTACTTTATAATATTTTTAAATCTCTCCCTTTTATATTTTCCATTTGTTAATTTAATGAGAGTAAAATTTTTGTCTAATATCATAATATATTTTAAAAAAATTTTAAGATTTCAATGGGCCAGTTGCCCTCACTGCCTCAATACTGCCTCACTGTAAATCCGTCCCTGATTCCTGTTCAAAGGGCTTAAGAACAAAAAGAAGATCAAATTCAATACAAGGGGGATACAGTACCGTTAATCCATGTTTGCTCATTATTACGCTATGGGATGTTGTTATGCTGAGGCTATAAATAGATAAAATCTAAAAGCAAACACAACTCTTCCTTTTGATCATGGCGGCCCAAGTTTTTTTTTTTTTTTTTTTTGTGTTTACGCCATTGTACTAGTTAGTAAAATTGCTATCGTATTCTTTCCTTTTTAAAATTTTCGGCTTCTTCGCTGATACAGCTTCGCCTGTATTTTTTGTCCCGACTAGATTCCCTAATGGTAATTGCATGGCAAGTGAGTCGCCACTCGCCAGATAATAAATCCGAGGTCTTGTTCCTTTATAATTCTAGCCCTGATGTTTCTTCTACTCTTCCTCTTCACCTCGGTTCAACTCCGTATAAGCCTCACTCACATTCGCTTCCGCACCGGAGCTTTCTCTATTGCCTTGACTGCATCATTTCTAGCCTCTCTCTTGCTTCCACCTTCGCTTTTCTGGGCCGTCCACTTACTTATCGTCTTCTTTTCTCCCTGGCATGCCATGTTCTTTGATGTTTTTAAACACGTTTTCCGGTGGTTTTCTGGTGCCCCTCAATTAGATCACACTTGTTCCATGATGATCAGCACCCAGAATAACGAAGGTTTAAACTCAGTTCCTTTCCCAGAGGACATTGAACCTGGAATCAGGCACCAGCACGACCAAGACGAAGTCGGCATGTAGTAGGGATTCCTCCAGATTCAACATAGTGTAACACTTTTGAAATTACTTTATTTGCAGTTTCTTTTGTACTCTGTTAGAATAACTTTATTTGCAGTTTTTTGCGTACTCTGTTTCAAGTGTCTGTCAACTAGAAATGAATAAGGATTTGATTTCCAAGGAAAAAACTCGGGGAATGCTGATTCTGCTTCAGGTTCTCTTTTTTTTATTATTATTATTATGCTATCTAATAATTTCTCTCTGGTTCGTTTCTTTCAAATTTTGCTCAGCTCCAAGCCGAGCTTCTGCTTCTTGACCAAAACAGAGAGCAGATGATTTAGTTCTTTATTTTTTTTCATTTTTTTTAATAAAAAAAGGTTACAAGGAAATTTCGTGCCTTTAACCCAAAATTCCACCATTAGGCCCAAAAATTCATCAACCGAAATAACAGTAGTTATTAGATTAATTATTGTAATAATAAAATTAGAATATAATAGTGAAATTAAAATAAGTTGTGAGAATATTTATTTAAATGCAACGCAATGGCGACAATAACATTGAATATAACAAGTCAGCTACTTCCCCAAAATTAATCGGCCAACAGTCAAATATTGGATCTTTTTCCTCTCTAACTGGAAACTATAGGGAAAGTGCAGTTATAAGCCTCCAATTACATCAAAAGGTGCTACCCAAATATATTCCACGGTCAAACAAAAACCCGCAGGCTCACTAGAATTCAAATCCACTTTATGAAGTAGAAGCATATCATTAATAATTATTACATTGTAATTAATTAATTATTATTTTAAATTATGTGTTATTTATTAAAATTTTATATAAATTTTATATTAAAATGCTGAATTTTTATATAATTTTTTATTATGATTATAATAAAAAAATTATAAATAAAATGTTCAAAAAATAAAGAAAATCAAATCAGAAACCTTCTAAGAAAATGGGGATATAAGCTTTGGTCATTTTTGGATGATGTTTCTCTCCCATTTCCGAACGCTGCCAATCATAAGGGGATAGATCAACTTGTTTTCGCGGTGGGGCTAGGATTCGATGGACCATAAATTTTCGTCCAAATCCATTAGAAAGTGTCAGTCTTCAATGACTTAGAATCAGAAAATAGGAGCCAGTAAAACAGAAAAGGGCAATAAAAAGAGTGTCAACCTCTTACAAGATCGGAATTGTAAGAAAAAAAAAAGTGACTTCAGAGATGGGCACCTGAAATGTGAGATAATTGGGGGGGGGAAGGGTTTGTTTTGCTAGAAAAAGAAGTGATTTCAGAGATGGGGTTTTGAAATAAATGAAAACAGATTTCAAAAGGGATTATTAGATTGAAAATGTCAGCCTAAAGAATAAAATATTTGATTATTATTAAAGAGACGATGTTTTACATATAATAAATATATAATTTTATATTGAAGTTGAATATTTTTATTTATTGTTAATTGATTTTAAATTAAATACTTAATATTATATCAGAGTCAAAACTTATTATTATTATTTTTTTCAAATCTATCACGTGATAAGTTTTTTTTATTTTTACTTACATGTGAAGAAAACCTCTTAAAGTAATGTTATCTCACGTTCAATAAATATATAATTTTTTGTAATCTTATATTAAAGTTGAACATCTGTCAATTAGTTTTAAGTAATATTATCTCACATCCAATAAATATATAACTTCCTATAATCTTATATTCAAATTCAACATCTATCAATTAATTTTAAGTTGATTGTTTAACAGTTACATGTTATTAAAAGCTTATTATTAATAGAATTATGATAAGTGTATTATAAAAGGACATATAGACTAGTGACAATTGACAATCTACAAAAATTAATATAAGTTATATTAGTAAAAATTTTATTCTAAACCAATAATCCAAAGATGTGAAATGTAAAAATTTGTGTTACCTCATATTCCTCCCAAAGGTACTCATATATTTGAGCATATTTTGCTTCTCTCCAAGCAATAATCAACAAATATCAGGTGATGCTAGACATTTGCTTACAGAACCAGCTCATACATCTAGCGTTCAATTATTCAAATGTACTCAGTATTGAGAAAATTAATAAGAAATGCAAGTTGCAATTTGCTTTCCTCCACTTCCAAACCGAGTTGAATTAACTCCTTTCCTCCTCAAAATTGCGTGCCAAAATGCTGTGTTTGCATCAGATCAAAAAGTAAGGAATGGGGCAGAGGATTGTTGTATCACGAATACAGGTTGTATCTACGTATTCTAACTATATTATGACCATCTTTTGGCTAAAAATATATTTTTTTTGTCTGGTGATATTAACTTTTACAAAATTAAAAAAAAAAAAAGATTTTACAGGAGTGTCAAACACATAAATGTTCTCGGTGGTCTTGCCTTATTTCAAATCAATAGCGGAGATTATGGATTGGTCTTTGTTTTTAGTCTTGATTCATCCTCGATTAAGTATGCGGAATCCTGTTTTTACAAAAATATCAGAACCGACATAATATAGGAGACTAAATGCACCCTTCCCCCTAAAATGAAAGGAAAAGTCTCTTAAGGAATTTACCATCTCTTCTCATTTCTATAAGCAATCCAGAAGCATGCCTCTGGACTATTTCGAGGTAGCTCTGGTCCTCAATGTTAAACAAGACAGCAGACCCATACTGAAAGATAACCATGTAACGACAGCAGCTGGCTTTGGCTTTCATTCCAAGTGCCTAAAGCGAAAGAGGTGTTGGAGAAAAGATGTTGTCCAATCAAACAATACCAAAACCTATTTGCAAACTTGGCAGATTTCTCGCGAAAATAACACTTCAACCTAACATGTTACTCAACTCATAACAGTCTTAACGAACATCACCACATATGCAACTTGGTCAACATACTAGTGGTAGGAAAGATGTATAGGACACTAAAGATAAAGGTCGCCCAAAGAATGAACTGAGTATGCAAAGGAAACAATCATAATCAACTTCTTATCATAGGTCAACAACAATAATTTTCTCAACGACAAGAAAATGACACCAAGCAAAATCTCCTTTAAACAGAAAATTGCTAAACGGTGGGAATAGAAGTGCGTACGAATAAGTTTAATTGAAGCAGAAAGAAAAAAAAATCGTTTGTTAAACATCTTACGGTAATATCTGGAGGGGAAACACAACATCTGAGGGAAATATATTTTGATGAACAAGAACAAGGAGGTACAATGTTGCTCAAATTCTCAGCTTGCATACTCTTCAAATCGACACTGCCAAAACCATAAGTCAGAGAACAGCCAACCCACCAACAATTATAAAGCAATACACCAAAATGGAACAAGAGCAAAGGCATTAAGTCAAACAAGCTACAAAAAAATATTATCTTGAATAACCATTGAACTAAAAATACAATATACAAAACACCCAAGCGTCAAATTTGATGGGAAACCTGGTGCAAAGGAAAAAAAGCTTTGATGGGAATCTTGCCGATTTCCTCTCCTTTTTCTTGGGAAATAAACCTATGATTTTGGTGGGAAAATTCAGGAGACTCATGATCAGAATCGCTGGTATAAACCGAAACTTGAAATGGGAGTGCGGAGAAATGTCTTGTGAAGAGAAAACGAAGAGCTGGGTTTAAAGAAAGGGATAGAAAAAGAGGCTTGGGTGCTTTTGGGGGACGAGAAGGGGTATGAGAAGGAAAGTGTGTTGTGGTCAATTGGTTGAAGAGAACCCATTCACTGGAAAACAAGGAAAGGTTTTAATTTTAGTTTTTCAAAGTAAAGTACAAAATCTTTGTCCCGTGATTGATTTATGGACTTTCTCTGGGTTTTTCTTTTTCTCCAAGATTTTGCCATTAATTAAACACTTGCTATTAAAAACAAACAAAGTAAATACCATATAACAAAGTTACAACTCTTCTACTTCTAACTTCTATATTAATCTTAGTAAAAAATCTGTTAATAACTTCTAAATTCAGGGGACACATTATCAGAATCGCTGGTAAAAAGCGAAGCTTGAGATGGGAGAGCGGATAAATGTTGAAAAGAAAATGAATAGCTGGGCCTAAAAGAAGGGGATAGAAAAAAGAGGTTTGGCTGCTTTGGGAGGGAGAGGAAGGGCAAGGAATTTACCATGAAAATGTGTTTTGGTTAAGCGATTGAAGCGAAGTAAAGCAGCTGCTTTGGGGTTTTCTCTCTCCTTTCTCCTTTCTTTCTCTTCAAGCTTTTGCCATTCAGAATTTGTAAAATTAAACACTTGAAATAAAAAAAATTTTATATATTAAAAAAAACAAAGTAAATACCAAAGTTGCGGCTCTTTTACTTCTAACTTCTATATTAATCGCAGTAAAAGAATCTGTTAATTTTTTCTTAATTGGCAATAATTTGGAATTTCGAGTTATTTTGCTTGATCACTGACATTAGTATATGTAGGATAATAACGGTTCAGATAAAATTTAATTTAATTTTTTAAATAATATATAATATTATAAAATTTTTAAATTTAATTCAAATTCTAAATCAATTTTTTTTAAATCGATTTAATTCAAATTGGATTTTATTTAGTGGTTCAATTTGGTAAATTGGTTTTAAAATTTTTTATATAGTATTTTAGTAAATTTTTTAATAAATTTTAATATATTTATATAAAATAATTATTTTTATTTTATAAAATTTTAAAAATATATAAAATTTAATAAAAATATATAATTTAATTCTATTTTTTTTATTTTTCACATCTCATTTCAATATTCAATTCAAACTATATATATATATATATTTAATATCCCATTTTAATTTTAATTGAATAAAAAAATTTTCAATCGATTTTTAATTTTTTCAATTTTTTTTTCTTACCCTAAGCATATAGCACAATGGGATACTAACATTCTAACGCAAAATCAGTTGCTTGACACTTGCCACCAGGTCAACCGCTCGATTTACAATAAAATATATAATTTTAAACATGATTAATTTATATATATATATATATGTACATCACATTTTTCATTTATCAACATATAATTATATTTATGGCCAAATTTAAAGATTTTTAAATATCTTGTTTGAAACCCTAATATTAATATTGTCACTATATAATAGATGAGTATTTTATTTGCTTCACCTTTCATTTTTATGTTTTTATTAAATTCTAATGGATTAAAACAAATTTATTATTAATTTTAATATAAAAAATTGTAATTTAAAAATAAAAAAATAAATCAATTAAACATATTTTTAAAATTAAATGCATGAATTAATTATTTTAATACATAAATAAATTTAACTTTTTAAAAATTATGTTGCGCGTCAAATCATGTTGCATATATTATGTGGCAAGTCACTTGCCCAGCAATTGCCAATTGACAGCAATTGGCAATTGCTGTGCCACTTACAGCAATTGCCATGGTCTTTTATGTAGTATATATAGCCAGAACTACTGGAGGAAGAGGAGAACGAACTAACATGGATTTGCGGTACTGTATCCCCCCTATATTGAATTTGATCTTCTTTTTGTTCTTAAGCCCTTTGAACCCGAACATCCTGGTTTCATCATTCTTTGTCCGAAGGTTTTTTATTTTGGAGCTGGCATTCATAATTCTAGCCGTGATGTTTCTTCTACTCTTCCACTTCACCTCGGTTGAACTCCCTATAAGCCGCAATCACATTCGCTTCCGCACCGGAGCTTTCTCTATTTCCTTGACCGCATCGTTTCTAGCCTCTAGCCTCTCTTCTTTCCACCTTCGCACTTCTGGGCCATACATTTGCTGATAGTCTTCTATTCTCCCTGGCATGCCATTTTCTTTGATATTTTTAAACACTTTTTCCTGCTGTTTACTGGCTTTCTTCAATCACTTCCCACTTCCATCATGATCGTTACCCGCAATGAAGAAAGTTCTAACCCAGTTCCTTCTCAAGAGGACGTTGAACTCGGTACCACTGCACCAGCACGACCAAGCCGAACTCGCCATGCACTAGGGATTCCTCTAGATTCAACATAGTTCAACACTTTTGAAATTACTTTATTTGCAGTTTGTCGCGTAATCTGTTTCCAGTGTCTGTCAACTACAAATGAATAGTGTTTTTGATTTCCAAGCAAAAAGATTCGGGAACGCTGATTCTGCTTCAGGTTCCCCTTGGTTTTTTTTTTTATTATTATTATGTTATTTGATAATTTTCCTCTGATTCGTTTCTTTCAAATTTTGTTCAGTTCGGCTCCAAACCCAGCTTCTCCTTCTGGGCCAAAATACAGAGCACATGATTTTTTATTTTTTTTCTTAATTTTTTTTTAAAGGTTACAGGGGAAATTTTGTGCATTTAACACAAAATCGCACCATTAGGCCCAAAAACTCATCAACCGAAGGCAACTAGCTTTGGCCCGTGGTTAACTAGGCTAGACCTAAAGTGACTGATTGTACGGTAGGATCATAGCGAGTTGGATTGAATTAAAATTGAAAATAATATCAGCGGTTATATTAATTATTGTATTGATAAAATTAAAATTAGTTGTGAAAATATTTATTTAAAATAGTAATAAAATTGAATATAACAATAAGCTACTTTTCCAAAGAGAAATGACTATCAGTAAACTACTGGATTTTTTCCTTTCTAATTGGAAACCACAGGAAAAGTGCAGTTACGACCCTTCAATTACATCAATACGTGCTACACAAATATATCTCACGGTTCAACAAAAATAGATTGGATCACTGGAATTCAAATTCTCTCTAAAAAATTTAAACATATCATCTATAATTATTATATTATAATTTAAAATTATGTATTATTTATCAAAATTTTATATAGAATTTATATTATAAGTAATGGATACTTATATAATTTTTTATTATAATTATAGTAAATAAATTATAATAAAAAATTATAAGTGAAATGCTAAAAAAATAAAGAAAATCAAATCAGAAAACAACAAATAAAAAGGAGAAACAATAAATAAAAGTGAAAAACGGCACCATTCTTAAAGCAACATTTCCCCACGGGAATTCCCAAAGGATTCGGTACTTTGTTGTTCCCAAGCCTCCTGAATTACAGGACTCTGAACCTTCAGAAGGCAAAAGAGCTGAACTTTTCCGTGTTAGAGAAAAGGCAATTCGAGCAGACTCCAAAATGGCGATATCCGGGAATTTAATTGTCTCTGCTACTCTCGCCTCTTACCATCAACAACCTTTCCGAAGCTCCACACCTTCTTCAAGGGCCCTTATCTTCACTCCTTCTCTTCTTCTTACCTCTATAAACGACTATTAACTTTTCTCTACATTGAGTTTGAAATTTTTGTGCAATTTATCGTATGTTTGCTCAATTTCGTGTTCGGATTGCCGAATAATATCGCGTAAGTTGGGTTGTTCAGTGTCTATTTGAGGGTTAGAGTTGGAGATGGTATTCTGGTTCGTTTGAATTCCAAGTTTTTAGCTGTTGTTTTGCAACCAAATGGAGCATGAGCTATTTGGTTTTCCTAATTTACAGCAGCATCGTCGTTACATGGTAGCTGTAGCTCTGAAAAAACTTTAACAGTGCTCAGGCTTTTTCAATTTCCGCAAAATGTTTTCTGGGTTTCATCATCCTGTTGTTCGTCTAATTATCTTAGCCCATTGGGCCATCTTGGGTTTGTAAGCTTCAATTCTGACTGCAGTTTGCTTTGCAAGTTTCTAATTTTGGGTGAATATTTGTACTTCATCATAGTCATATACATAGATGTTTCGGCGGTCTTGCCTTATTTCAATCAATAGTCGAGATTATGGATTGGTCTTTGTTTTTTAGTCTTGATTCATCCTCGATTAAGTATGCGGAATCCTGCTTTTACAAAAATATCAGAACCGACATAATATAGGAGACTAAATGCACCTTTCCCCCCAAAATAAAAGGAAAAGACGCTTAAGGAATTTACCGTCTCTTCTCATTTCTGTAAGCAATGCAGGAGCATGCCTCTGGACTATTTCGAGGTAGCTCTTAACTTCATGGTCCTCAATGTTAAACAAGACAGCAGACCCATACTGAAAAACAACCATGTAACGGCAGCAGCTGGCTTTGTCTTTCATTGCCTAAAGCCAAAGAGGAGAAAGATGTCGTTGAATCAAACAAAACCAAAAACTATTTGCAGACTTGGCGGATTCCTCACAAAAATAATGCTTCAACCTAACATGTTACTCAACTCATAACAGTCTTAACGAAAACCACCACATATGAATATACCAGTGGTGGGAAAGATGTGTAGGACACAAAAGATAAAGGTAGCCCAAAGAATGAACTGAGGATGCTAAGGAAACAATCATAATCAGCTTCTTTATCATAGGTTAACAACAATAATTTTCTCAACGATCAAGAATGACACCAAGCAAAATCTCCTTTAAACAGAAAATTGCTAAAAGGTGGGAATGTAACTGCGTGTGAATAAGTTTAATTGAAGCAGAAAGAACAAAATCGTTTGTTAAACATCTTGCAGTAATATCTGGAGGGGAATCACAATATCTGATGGCAATATAATTTGATGAACGAGAACGAGGTATAATGTTGCTCAAATTCTCAGCTTGCATACTCTTCAAATCGACACTGCCAAAACCACAAGTCAGAGGAAAAGGCAACCCACCAACAACACAAAAGCAATTCACCAAAATAGAACATGAGCAAGGGCATTAAGTCAATCAAGCTACAAAAACACTTATCTTGAATAACCATTGAACTAAAAATACAATAGCCAAAAATATCCAAGCTTCAAATTTGATGGGAAACCTGGTGCAAAGGAAATAAGCTTTGATGGGAATTTTGCCCATTTCCTCTCCTTCTTGGGAAACAAAGCCATGATTTTGGTCGGAAAATTCAGGGGACCCACGATCAGAATCGCTGGTATAAACCAAAACTTGAGATGGGAGAGCGAAGAAATGTCTTGTGAAGAGAAAACGAGTAGCTGGTTTTAAAGAAAGGGATAGAGAAAGAGGTTTGGGTGCTTTGGGAGAACGAGAAAGTGCATGAAAAATAAAGTACGTTATTGTCAAGTGGCTGAAGAGAAGCGATACAGCAGCTCTCCATCTATCCATGGAAAACAAGGAAAGGTTTTATTTCTAGTTTTTCAAAGTAAAGTACAAAATCTTTGTCCTGTGATTCATTCATGGACTTTCTCTGGGTTTTTCTTTCTCTCCAAGATTTTGCCATTAATTAAACACTTACCCAAAACAGGATTTTTATATTAAAAAAACAAAATAAATACCAAATATTAAAGTTACAACTCTTCTACTTCTAACTCTATATTAATCTTATTAAAAAAATCTGTTAATTTTTTATTAACTGGCAATAATTTGGAATTTGGAGCTATATTGTCTGATCACTGACATCAGCATACAGCACAAAGCTATACTACCATTATAATGCAAAATCAGTCGCTTGCCACTTGCCACTTACCGCTTGCCAATGCCACCTAATAAACCATTTTATTTACATTTTTTAATGAACTTTTTAGGGTCTTTTTAAGGTTAGTTAAATTTTTATTTATAATGATATTTTTATATTTAATATAATAATTAATAATTAATTTAATAAATTATCAATGGTAGAAAACGTTACCTAAATATAATGGCTTTAAAAAGCACCCTTAACATTAGCAAAATCTTTAAAATTTTAATTTTTTTATAAATCTCCAATCATGTTTAAGAGCATTTTTAGGGTTTTCTTTTTAATTTTAGCCTTTGCTTTTTGAGTTAATTATTATTGTCTTTAGATATATTAGTCGAGATTAAAGTGAACTAGTGTTAAAATTTGAGGTTGAGTCAAGTGACTAAGACCCATTATTGCATTTAGATTTAACTCTTAATATAAGTTAAGTTAAACTTTTATTCTTTTTTCATTAAAAAAAAAAAAAACTTTCATTCTTAGTATAAGTGTGCCTATGTGCCATTAGAAGCTTATTCTTAATAGAATTATGAAAAATGCAATGTAAACGGATACATAAACTAGTAAAAATTAACAAATATTAAGAATTAATTTCAATTACACTATTAAAACATTTATCTTAAACCAATAATCCAAAGATTTGAAATGTATAAATTTGTGGATAATTCTAACAATTTATTTCATAGATAAGAAAAAAATAAAAAGAAGATCAAGAAATAAATATTTATTATATTAATTAAATATTTTAAAGAAATTATGAAGTGATACTGTCTTAATGAATGTTTAAAAACTCATGTTTTAAGATATAAATTCTATTAAAATAATGTTATCTCACATTCAATAAATATTAAATTTTTCGTATTTTTTTAACATTATTTTAACATACCATCACCGTATGTAGGTAGAGATAAAAAAAATTTATCACATGAAAAATTTTAAAATGAAAACAAAAAATTTGTTAATTTTGATATTATATTAAGTATTGAATTTAAAATTAATTAATAGTAAATAAAAAACTTAACTTGATTATAAAATTATAAAAAATTAAATATTTATTAAATATAAAATAATATTATTTTAATAAACTCTTATATGTAAACAAAAATTAAAAAAAATTACCACGTGATAAATAACGCTCTATATTTTCCAATAGAGAAAATATTCAACATATCTTTTCAAATGTTTTCTCGCGCTTTTACAGCCTTGGTGTCTCACAGTTTTTTTGTCAACGGTCATATTGTACTTAGTCTACGTTGATATAACTTGAACTCTGGCTTCTCTTTTTTTCTCTCCAAGATTTTGGCATTTAGAATTTGTGACGTACGGAGCAACGACCACCCACCCTAGACAAGTTATTTGCCGAATAATATATTAATAAATAATATGATTAGATTATAACTTATGATTTACGAATATATAATAAAATTATATGCTTTAAGTCAATTAAAAATAAAAAATTTTAAATATTTAAATTTAAATATAATGATACTAAAATATCATTAAAATTAATATAAATGTAAAAAATATAGAAAAAATTCATCATTGTGACTATATATATAATGATAGCAGAATTTTATATTTATAAATATATACATTTATAGTGATTGTTATTGTAATTTAAATAAATTTCATTTCTCTCACCTTTCATTTTTGTTGGAATTGATTTATTTTTTATATTTATTTTCATAATTTTGAATATTTAATATTATTTAAATGATTTTTATTGTTATGTTTTTTACCAACATATTTATTATTATGATAGAATTGATTTTAAAAATTTATTTAAATAATAGATGTATTTTTTTAATCTAATAAAAATAAAATAAATAAATTTTTAGATGTTTTGAACATTGTTAGATGTTTTTCGTATTTTTAAAATATTAAATATAATATTTTAAAATATATTAAATTTTTAATCATATATTTTTTGAAATTTATCAAAATCAGACTTTTTAAAATACTATTTTAAATTTTTATAAATTTTCTATATTTTTTAAAAATATTAATTTACTTTTTAATATTAAATTCATTTTTTAAACTTTTTGGTTTTGAAATTTAATATTTTAAAAAAATCTAAAAATTAATATTCCTAAACCAACCATTGCAACTGCCATCTGCCTCTTGGCAACTTTGGCCGCCATCCAATCTACGATCATGTTTTCATTGTTTGATAAATTTCTTAGTGACAACATTAATGGAGCGAGGGAGAAAGCAAAGTAACAAACCCAAAGTGGGTAAATCTAACAACCAAAGTTGGTCAAAAAGGTAATGGGATTATTGTTTGACTTGTCACATTCCAATCTATCAAAAATATATGAAGTCTTCGCAATGACAAATTTGGCAATCACTTGAATTAGAAAAAAGGATAAGCAAAAAACTAACGATGCAGTCTTAGTAATAATTTTAATTAGAAAAAAAGGAAATTACAAAAATAAATTATAAAAATATTTATATATTTACAGCCATGATAATAAATAATTACTGATAAGAAAATGAAAAAAAAAATTATTGGAAAGAAAGATATTGTAATTGCTTTTTTTACATTTTAACTTGATAAAAATACAAACAATCAGATTCTAACTATCGATAACAGTGGTTGGTCTGGATTCTAAAAATTGAGAAATTTTTTGATTTCGGACTCCAATAAATAAAAAAGTCTTTTTTTGGCTAATAAAAATCGAATTCAATTGTCTTTTCCAGAGGTAAATTAAGAAAAATATAGATATAAGTAATAAGAGACAATATGATAATTAAGAAAATAGATGAAAAGTTATTTTTTATAAAAATAAGTGTAACAAAAAAATTTGAAATTATAATCTAATATAATTCTTTTTTTGATCTTTCATACAGTCGATCCTAAAGTTATAAAATATAAGGTTTGATTTATCATTTTTATTATTGTTATATAATACTCAACTCTAATATGACTAATTTAAAATAATAACACATGATCTGCAAATAATCTTTTAAATATAATATTAATTAACAAATTCATAATTTATATATCATATTAAATATTTTTAAAATTTAGATATTATATTTAATATTTATTGTAATTCAAAGGTCATTTATAATATTAAACTTTTTTTCTTTTAATCCTTAATAACATATTATCAACATCGATGGTGGTTGAACGTCCACATTCATGAAAGTTCACATCTTTCCTTATTTTCTCACTCCTCTCTTTCTCTCTCATAACGTTTTTTTTTTTGAATGATTTCGATAGACTTAGCAATTCGAATATTTGTGTCCAAGGTCGAACCACTCTCGTTGAGTTTAAAATGGAGTTCCCGGCATAATAATATTTAAATTACTTTTTAAGATTAATTAAATTACTATTCATAATAATATTTTTATATTAGATGTATCGTTTTGTAATTAATTTAATAATTTTTAATATATTGAAAGCATGCATAATTTAACATAGTAATGTGAGTGTCTTTAAGGCATTCCCTAACAAAAATCTTTAATTTTTAAAATTTTTGATAAACCTTGATTATGTTTAAGAGCAATTTTAGGTGCTTTCATTTAAAAAAAAAACACTTATATATTTTTTCCTTGTTTATAATTTGCTTTTTAAGTTAATTATTGTTAATTTTTTAGATATATTTACACTTGACAATTTAAAATATAACACAATGATATGATATGAATAAAGAACATGGTGATAATACGACTTAAAATTTTAAAAGAATCATAAATAGTTTAATAAAATAAAAAAAATATATATTTTTGTATTGATAAAAATTGTGATATGTAATTTTCGTATAAAATATAATATTTTACACGATACGATAATATGAATTATCAAATCTAGATACATTAATCAAGGGAAGTGAATTAGTTAACTATTGTTGAAATAGAGTTCAAATCAAGCGACGAAAACCGTTACATTATTCAATATTATTTTGGTGTATATTTGGAAAAAATCCATGCTTTAAGATATAAATTTTATTTACAAATGTTATCATTATTTTTGTTTTTATATATTTTCGAATTGAGATGATTATATATATATATATATATATTGATAAGAAAAATTCAGAGTAGATAGATTATTTAAATTTTTAAGTTAAAATAAGATGTTTCGTATTTGATAATTTAAAATAAATAACTACATATTGTGTATTTAAGAAGATCCCAACAAACGATCATTGATAAATAACTGCATATCGTGTATTTAAAAAAATCCCAACAAGAAGATCCCAACAAGTGTAAACCCAAAATCTCTTCGTCAACGAGGTGAAGTCTTAACCAATTACAAATTTTTTATGCTTTTACAGCCTTAAAGTCACCACCTTTTTTGTCAATGACCATAGTGATTTTTTTTTACGAACAAATGGTAATAATAATTAGTATTACATTGATACGAATCCACGAAAAAGGGTCCTCTACCCCATTTCTTAGAGAAAATGTTAGGATTACATGCCATGTAGGATATGCAGCTGGATCAGTAGATGGACGCATAAAATTACAGATCTCATATCCTTCCAGCACAAACAACATTGGATCAGTTTTTAATTTGTTTAATTTTACAGCATCGTAGCAGCTGAATTTTGGGATCATTACACAAATCACACTGCGGGATAAGACCACCAGTAGAAAAACATGTTAGAAGCCATTGGTACCAATTGTCTATAATACAGTCTGAAGATCCCACTGGGGGGTAACGAGCTAACATGGATTGACACCCCGGGGACATACAGCATCGCAAATCCATGTTTGCTCGTTACCCTGCAATGGAATCTTCTGGCGCATATATAGACAAAATCTAAAAGCAAAACCAACTATTCTCCGCCTTTAAAGTTGAATTTCCATGGAAAGGGATTTTTTTTTTTAATTTAGGATCCATTTGAATAAATAGTGAAATTAATTATGATAAAATTGAAAATAATAGTGATGATAAAATTAATTACTATTGTAGTGAGATTGAGTCGATGGAATTAAAATCAACAATAAGATATGTATTTGATTATAAATGTAATAGTATCGATAAAATCAATTATAGTAAAAAAAATTATCATTAAAGATATGAGAGCAAAAATTATATTAACAAATAATTAAATTATTTAAGATTTATGAAATTAATAAATAATTAAAAATTATTAAAATTATTTTTTATCAAATAATAATTTTAATAATAAATATTCTAAATAAAAAAATGATAATAAAATATTAAGTGATTTTTAAAAAAAAATTGATAATAATATATTTAGGCAAATGATAATGATCTAGAAAATAATAATATTTTTATATTAAAATTATAATTATTTTTATTCAAATTAAAGTTTTAAAAGATAAAAAAAAAAAAAAAAAAGCATTATTTAAGCCGTAGGGTATAGCATGTAGTTACAACAATTTAAAAACAAAAACTGAAGGAGGGGTTTTAAGGAAAAATGGATTGCGGTGGGAATAAAAAATCCCGATGAACCCTTCTCCCTCCAGTTTGAAAACAGGTTCCACTGCAAATTTTTTGTAATAATTGCACCCCATTTTGTTCCAAATGGCTTGTTACAGGACGATTGCACAAAAAACCCAAATAATTGGGTTGAAACGTCTCTCCAGTGACATTTAAAATACAGACCTAGTACTGATGGGAAAGGATCGGAATTGATGGGAAAAGTTGGATTACTGAAGGGAAGGGATCGGACAAAGTTGGATTACTGTAGGGAAGTTGGAAATGTTGTATTACTGAAGGGAAGGGTGCGGACAAAGTTGGATTACTATAGGGAAGTTGTCGGACAAAGTTGGATTACTGTAGGGAAGTGGGAAAAGTTGGATTTGGAAAAGTTGGATTACTGTAGGGAAGGGATCGCACAAAGTTGGATTACTGTAGGGAAGCTGGAAAAGTTAGATTACTGAAGGGAAAAGTTAGATTACTGAAGGGAAGGGATCGAAACCGATGGGAAAAGTTGGATTACTGAAGGGAAGTTGGAAAAGTTGGATTATTGAAGGGAAGGGATCGGAGAGGATCCCACACTTGGTAAGTCCAAATTCATGAATTAACTATTTTAATACAACGATAAATTCACCTTTACAAAAATTGAGTTGCGTCGTCAATTCATTTTGGATTTATTATGTGGCGTCTCACTTGGTCACTTGCTAAGCAATTACCATTAGTCAATCGTATATCAGGTCGGGACAAAAAATAGCGGCGAAGGGCAGGAGCGGAAAAAAAAAAGGTAAGAATTCAATAATAATTTTACTAAGCTAGAACAATGGCGTAAAAAAAAATTTTTAGGCGGCCATGCTGGAAAGGAAGAGTTATGTTTGCTTTTGGATTTCATCTATTTATAGCCTCATTGCCTCAACATCCCACCGCGGAAAAACGAGCGAACATGGATTTGCGGTTCTGTATCCCCCTATGTTGAATTTCATCTTCTTTTTGTTCTTAAGCCCTTTGAACCCGAACCTCTATTCAACTTTTATATAATAGCAAAAACGAATACACTTTATTAAACTATTATTTAATAACAAAAAGCATACACTCTATTAACCTTTTATTCTTTTTTGTTAAAATATGTGAAATGTCAAGCAAGGACAAAGACCAACAGCAAAAATATGAAAAGGAAGGGATAAAATAATAATTTAACCATTGGTAGTATGACTGTGATAGTACCAATGGTCTATATATACAGCCTGAAGTTCCCACTGCGGGATAAGGAGCAAAAATGGATTTGCGGTACTGTATCACCCCTATGTTGAATTTGTTCTTCTTTTTGTTCTTAAGCCCTTTGAACCCGAACCTGGTTTCCACATTCTTTGTCCAACAATTTTCCATTTTGGAGCTGGCATTCGTAATTCTAGCCCTGATGTTTCTTCTACTCTTCCTCGTCACCTCGGTTGAACTCCGTATAACCCTCAATCACATTCGCTTCCGCACCGGAGTTTCTCTATTGCCTTGACCGCATCTTTTCTAGCCTCACTCTTCTTTCCACCTTCGCTTTTCTGGGCCGTCCATTTACTTATCGTCTTCTTTTCTCCCTGGCATGCCATGTTCTTCGATATTTTTAAACACGTTTTCCAGTGGTTTTTTGGTGCCCTTCAATTAGTTCACACTTATTCCATCGCGATCACCACCCGGAATGACGAAGGTTCTAACCCAGTTCCTTCTCAAGAGGACGTCGAACTTGGACTCATGCATGAGCACGATCAAGCCGAACTCGCCATGCACTAGTTCTCAGTTTGAGTGAGAGGGACTCCTCTAGATCCAACATGGTTTAATGCTTTTAGAATAACTTTATTAAGCTATATGTTGCTTACTCTGTTTTTCTATGTTTCTGGCAACTAGACTTGATTAGTGATTTTGATTTCCTAGGAAAAAGCTTATATGTATCTCTGTTTCAGGTTATGCTTAAGTATTTCCCCTGTTTGTTTCATTTTTATTCTTTAATCTAATAATTTCTCTTTTGTATGTATCTCTCATTTCTCAATTCACGTGCCAATTATTTAAATTTTTTAGAAAAAAAAATTTGTTACAAGGAATTTTTGGACTTGAAACCCAAAAGCTCACCATTGGGCCCAATTGTACTAAAAAGGCCCTGAAATTCAGCAACTGAACTATTGAAGCAACTAGCTCTGGCCCACGCTGGTCTTTCAGACGTAAAGAGCGAAAAAATGTTGTGGAAATCGAAGACAGCAAAAGACCAAATAAAACGGTAAAACAATAAACAAAACTATAAACGACACCGTTCTTAATGCCACATTTCTCCACGGAAATTGCTTGTGGATTCGGTACTGTGTTGTCCCCAACTCAAGCCGCCTCAAGTACGAGTGAGTCTGAACCCCTGGTGAGCAAAAGAGCCTACAGTTTTCCCTGGTGAAGAAGGGTAATTCCAGCTAACTACAGAATGTCGATATCCGGGAATTTAAGGGTCGCTGCCACTGTCGCTTCTTACCATCAACAAACTTTTCGAGGCTCCACACCCTCTTCGAATGTCCTTATCTTCAACCCCTCGCTTCTTATCTCTATAAACGACTCATTCGTTAACTTTTCTCTACACAATTCGAAATTTATCATATGTTTACTCAATTCCGTGTTTGGGTTGCTGACTAACATTGGGTAAGTTTGGTAATTCAGTGTCTGTTTGAGCCTTCGAGGGTTAGAGTTGGAGATGATATTCTGATTCGTTTGGATTCCAAGTTTTTAGCTTTTGTTTTGCAACCAAACGGAGCATGAGCTCATTGGTTTTCCTGGTTTGCAGCTGCGGCGGGTAAACACGGTTGCTCTGCGAACCCTTAACAGTTCTCAAACTTTTTCAATTTCCGCAAAATTATGTCTGGGTTTCACCATCTGTCTTCATCTAATTATTTTTGTCGATTGGGCCATTTGGGTTTGTAAGCTTCAATTGTGACTTTGCAAGTTTCTACTTTTGGATGAATATTTGTACTTCATCATAATCAAAGTCATAGATGTTCTTGTTGGTCTTGCCTTACTTCAATCAATGCTCAAGACTATGGATTGGTCTTTGTTTTTAGGCTTGATTACTCCTCAATTAAGGATGTGGAATCCTGTTTTTACTTTAATTTTACGTAATTATACTTGCAGTTTATTGCACATAGAGTCAAATACTATAATCTCGTATAGGACACCAAATTGCGAGATAGGTTATGCTGAGAATAGTTCCTGCGGATTTCAGGACCTATTACTATAGAATAATGATTCAGTCTTTTATGGTTAAGGTCAATATTAATGTAATATGTTTTTTCGCATCATTGATAAGGACTGGGAATTCTTATTCATACCAGTATGATGTTGAAAATGAAAGATGTGAGCTCGATGAGTTTGGTTTTCCATGCAAGTTAATCCTGTCCATATTTGTCATTAGAACTTAACCTCCTACATGTGGCAATCACCTCATTAGGTAATGAAAATCAGCAATGGTGATTAGGGACTAAAGGAAGATGCTTTGCCTTTGGTTATAGGTTATATGTAGGGTGATGGTGGTTGGCTTCTACTTATGGAGGTAATGGGATGGTGGTTGATCTATATATACCCTTGTGATAGTTGCATGGACTGTAATAAGCGGCTGCCACTAATGCCTGAATAGCGTTGTATTAATGTCGAGGATGTAGTAAAATTACTAGCGTATGGTAGCACCATTGGAAAAACCTGTTTATTTTTTGATTTAACTCTGGTGGATAGTGGTAGCGTTGACGAGTTTCTTGTTGATTGATAATATTTAAAGTTATCATTTCACACAAATAGCAAGGTTCTCTAACTGATATGGTGCTTTTTTTTTGGCCTTTGTAGTTAAGAGAACATTTTTGCACTGCTATTGGGCACTGGCTTAAATTGTTGCTTGTCTGACGAAATAGTTTATTGTTTTTGTGTAAAGCACCGTTCAATGCCATCAGTTAATTGATGTGCTAAACATGAATAACATTCTTTGATGTGCAAATGATTTTTTCCCTTGAAATGCTTAGAAAAGCTGAAAATGCGACTAACGATTCCAAATGCTCCATTCTTTTTATTTTATTCATTCGTTAATGTCATGTGGTGTCATCTCATCTTCATTTTTTGAAATTTTACATTAGAAATAAAGACCTTCATTTGTTAGAAATAAAAGGTTTTGGCAAGCATAGTTTATTATTTATGGAGAATTAAGGAGATATGCAAATGCATGATCATTTTAAACTTTTGTGCTGTTTTACAGGTAGATTTCACCGGTTTCATGAATGGAGGATCAAGTTTTTCTGAAATTATACGGAAATGGAATGGAAAGACGGTAAATAGCTGAAACATTCGCAGTAAAACTAAAAGATTAGCTGGGATCATGGGAGATTATAAGTTATCTCCAAATGCTGTCAGCCAAGAGGTTGAGAGCTTCCTCTTAAATGCTATTAGAAGCTCATTATGAGTTGAGTTAAACTTTTTTTCTTTTTGGGTAAAAAAAAAAAGTTTTATTCTTAGTATGTGTGTTATTAGAAGCTTATTCTTAATAGAATTATGATAAATGCAATATAATGGGCACATAGACTGGTGGAAATTAACAAACATTAAAAATTAATTTCAATTGCACTAGTAAAAAGTTTGTCTAAAGCCAATAATCCAAATATTTGAAATGTATAAATTTGTGGACAATCCTAACAATTTATTTCAGACATAAGAAAAAAAAAAACTGAAAAGTATATCAAGAAATAAATATTTATCATATTAATTAAATATTTTTAAGAAATTAAGAAGTGATATTATTTTTAAGAAATTATTCCTCGGCCCCATTAGATGAGGGGGCTCTCGTCTTCCCTTTTTTTTTTTTTTTCCTCTCCAAGATTTTGGCATTCAGAATTTGTGATGTAAGAGTACCGACTACCCACCCTAGACAAGTTATTTGCTTTAAATAATAAATAATATGATTAAATTATAACTTAGGGGTTACGAATATATAATAAAATTGTTTGTTTTAAGTCAATTAAAAATAAAAAAAAATTATTTAAATGTAATGATACTAAAATATAATCTAAATGAATATAAATGTAAAAAATACATAAAAAATTTATCATATCAATTTTATTGTAATAATATATATAATGATAGCAGAATTTTACATTTATAAATATTTAAATTTATAGTGATTGTTATTATAATTTAAATTAATATCTTTTCTTTCACGTTTCATTTTTGTTGGCATTGGTTTAGTTTTTGTATTTATTTTCATAATTTTGAATATTTACTATTATCTAAATTATTTTTTTTTGTTATTATGTTTTTTACTAACGTGTTTATTATTATGATTGAATTGATTTTAAAATTTTAATTAAATAATAAATTTATTTTTTATCTAATAAAAATAAAATAAATAAGATGAAATTTAAGAAAAATTAAATTGGGTTAAACGCATAATTAGAATCATATGCGCATCCATTTCAAAATCACTCTCATTAACTCACCTTTTCAGTTATTCCTAGTTAAGAACGAATAATTAAGTTTAAAAAATCACTAAAGCAAAAATTCTTTAAACAAATATGTCAAATTTGGCAAAAAAAAAAAAAAAAAGACACTATGAAAGGAACTAAATGGAATTTAAAATGGACAAAAGAGCCGAAATGAAAAGGCAAAACTTATAGATCTCAGAAACAGCTATTTACATCAAATAGAAACCCAAGTCTGCAAGGGCAAGCCCAATAAAAAAAAGCCATTTTGGCCCAAGTCTGCAAAGTCAAGGAAATAAGAACAAACCATTTAATAAAAGATTGCAATAAAATATTATCGCATGCAATTATTACATCTATGATAGAATAGTCTTTAATTTTATAAATTGAGGAAAAAATGGTTTGATTATGGTTTTTGTTATTTATCTTTTACATTACAAATTAAAGATAATTAAAGAGTAAATATATATTTTTAATAAGTAAAAAAATAAAAATTAATATTATTATATACAATAAAATATATAATTTTAAACATGATTAATTTATATATGTATATATACATTACATTTTACATTTATTAACATATAATTATATTTATGTCTGAATTTAAAGATTTTAAATATATTCTTTGAAACCCTAATATTAATATTGTCATTATAAAATAAATGAGTATTTTATTTGCTTGACCTTTCATTTTTATGTTTTTTATTAAATTCTAATAGATAAAAAATATAAAATTTTTATATAAAAAAATTATGAATATTAAAATTTAAATTGTTAATCATTATTGTTTGATTTATTGTTAATCATTATGAAGTGATTATTGTTAATCATAATTTAAATTTTAATGAAGTCATTGTTGTTAATCATTATTGTTTGATTTATTGTCTCCATATATTTTTGGAAAAGATGAGGTAACGTATCTTTCAAATATTCTCGTGCTTTTACAACCTCCAAGTCAAAGAGATGTTTGTGGAATTCGCGGGCAGATCAGGGCAGAAAAGGTCGCGGGCAGAAAAGAGATTATTGGGGAGGCGGAAAAAGGGGAACGCGATAGATTCTTTGCTCGGGAACAGAAGGAGGTGGGAACAATGGTCTTAATTTTGTTTCGGTTGACCCCTGCGTTATATATAAAAAAAAAAAAGAAAGAAAATTTGAAAGTTACTTTTCTAGCCATTTTAAATTTTGATATCGTATAATATTAATTGTATTCGTTAATTTTAGTTGGATTTGATGAATTAGTTTGTTTTATTTAATATTTAAACGTAAAATATATTTATATTATTGATTTATTTATATTTTTAATTATTTTTAATCAAATAAAAATAAAATTGATAAGCAAAATAACCCTTAAAAGTTTGATTTTTTTATTTTTTACTATAACTTATTTTTCATATATTTTATTTTTTCAAACTAAAATTTATAAATATTTCAATTTCTTAAAAAAAAAAAAACATTTGTGCTCTCTAAAGGTTAACAATTCTAAAGTCAAAGTTAAGTTTTTTAAAATTTTTGTTTTTATCTTAATAAATTTTTACATGAATTTTTTTTTTAAATATCATATAATCAGATTAATTGTTTAAAAATATTATGATAAATTAATAATATTATTTCTTATATTTTTAAACATATTTATTTGATTTTTAAGATATTGTATATTTATTTTGAAAATTATTAATAATATTATTATATAAAAATCTATTTATTTATAAATATATTCATACTGAATTAAAAAATAAAAAATAATATATCAAAATAATTAGTGTTGACATAAATTATTTTTTAAAAAATTATTATCCGATATGATATTAACAACCTTATTAACAATCATTATTAGCCAGCGATGTAAGAGCTTAAAATGGAGTCACCGGCTTATAAAAACATTTAAAAGGAACTATTAAGCGTCATTTTATTTTATTACTTGGACTGTGATAGATAGATAGCTTGTATTAACCTAGAGAGTCAACCGGCTTTTGTAATTTACATATGAAAAATATTAATAATTTATGTATTTTTATGATATTTTATACAAAATTTTTATTTTATAATTTATGTTGACACAAAAAATGTGACCTTAGTTATTTTTTATTTTTGTTAAATTCATATATAATTTTTATTAAAATTTTAATTAATCATCTTATATTTGTGTTTTTTTATCATTTTTGTATCACATCATCATATTATATTTTGAATTATTAGATTTTAAAGTTTTTTTATTGAATCAGATATATTAATTCATATTGTTATATAAACACGTAAATACCTTTTACATTGCATTACAACAAAATGTGTATTAAATTCAAATTTAATTTTAAAAAAAATATATTTAATAAAACATTACAATGAAATATTATCTCATGCAATTATTACATATATAATAGAATAGTCTTTAAATTTATAAATTGAGTAAAAAATGGTTTGATTATTGTTTTTGTTATTTATCTTTTACATTACAAATTACAAATAATTTAAAGAGTAAATATATATTTTTAATAAGTAAAAAAATAAAAATTAATGTTTATTATATACAATAAAATATATAATTTTAAACATGATTAATTTATATATATATATATATATATATACATCACATTTTACATTTATTAACATATAATTATGTTTATGGCTGAATTTAATGATTTTTTAGTATATTGTTTGAAACCCTAATATTAATATTGTCATTATAAAATAGATAAGTATTTTATTTGCTTGACCTTTCATTTTTATGTTTTTATTGAATTCGAATGGATAAAAAAATATAAAATTTTACTACTAATTTTTATGCAAAAATCATAATTTAAAAATAAAAAATATAATATAAATATTAAAATATATAAAACATATCTTTTTTAAATTAACTGCATGAATTGATTGTTTTAACACATAAATAAATTTAACTTTTAAAAACTTGACTTGCGTCAGTTTCGAGTCAACCATTTTGGATTTATTGTGGCAAGTCACATGCTAAGCAATTTGCCTTAAACTCATCATGTAGGGACAAGGGCAGAAAAACATGCTTGGAGCCATTGGTGCCAATGGTCTATATATACAGCGTGAAGATCCCACTGCGGGATAACGGGAAAAATGGATTTGCGGTACTGTATCCCCCCTATATTGAATTTGATCTTCTTTTTGTTCTTAAGCCCTTTGAACCCGAACCTCCTGGTTTCATCATTCTTTGTCCAACAATTTTCCATTTTGGAGCTGGCATTCGTAATTCTAGCCGTGATGTTTCTTCTACTCTTCCTCTTCACCTCGGTTCAACTCCGTATAACTGTCAATCATATTCGCTTCCGCACCGGAACTTTCTCTATTGCCTTGACCGCATCATTTCTAGCCTCACTCTTCTTTCCACCTTCGCTCTTCTGGGCCATACATTTGCTGATAGTCTTCTATTCTCCTTGGCATGTCATGTTCTTTGATATTTTTAAACACCTTTTCCTATGGTTTACCGGCTTCCTTCAATCACTTCCCATTTATTCCATCATGATCGTTACCCGGAACGAAGAAAGTTCTAACCCAGTTCCTCCTCAAGAGAACGTTGAACTTGGACCCATGCACCAACACGAGCAAGCCGAACTCGCCATGGACTAGTTCTCAGTTTGAGTGTGAGGGGCTCCTCTAGATTCAACATATATAGCGTAACGCTTTAAGAATTACTTTATTTAGCTGTTTGTTGCTTACTCTGTTTTTCAATGTATCTGGCAACTAGACATGATTAGTGATTTTGATTTCCTATGAAAAAGCTTATATGTATCTCTGTTTCAGGTTCTGCTTCTGGTTGTCCTCGTTTGTTTTTGTTTTTTGTTTTTTTAATTCTGTAATATAATCATTTCTTTTTTGTATGTATCTCTCTAATTTCTCAAATCATGTGTCGATTATTTAATTTTTTTAGAAAAAGGAAAAAAAATGGTCACAAGGAATTTTTGGGCCTGAAACCGAAACGCTCACCATTAGGCTCAATTGTACTTAAAAAAGCCCGAAATTCAACAACTGAACTATTGACTCAACTGCCTTGGCCCATCCTCGTCTGCTAGACGTAGAGTGAGTAAAAGGGTAAAGGAAATCAAAGACAACAAAAGACCAAATAAAACGGGAAAGCAATAAACAAAAGTTAAACGGCACCGTTGTTAACGCAACATTTCTCCCTGGGAATTGCTCTTGAATTCGGTACTGCGTTGTTCCCAACCCAAGCCGCATCAAGTGCAAGAGAGTCTGAACCTCCGGTGAGCAAAAAAGCCTACATTTTTCCCTGTTAGAGAAAGGGCGATTCCAGCTGACTCCAGAATGTCGATATCCGGGAATTTAAGGGTCGCTGCTACTCTCGGTTCTTACCACCAACCACCTTTTCGAAGCTCCACACCCTCTTCAAAGGTCCTTATCTTCAACCCCTCGCTTCTTATCTCTATAAACAACTCAGTTGTTAACTTCTCTCTGCACAATTCGAAATTTAAAATATGTTTTCTTAATTCCGTCTTTGGGTTGCGGAATAGCATTGACTAAGTTGGGTAATTCAGTGTCTGTTTGAGCCTTTGAGGGTTAGAGTTGGAGATGGTATTCGGATTCGTTTGGATTCCAAGTTTTTAGCTGTTTTTTTGCAACCAAACGGAGCATGAGCTCATGGTTTTCCTGGTTTGCAGCGGCATCGGGTAAACATGGTAGCTCTGCGGACCCCTAACAGTTCTCAAACTTTTTCAATTTCCGCAAAATTTTTTCTGGGTTTCGCCTTCTGTCTTCATCTAGTTATTTTAGTCTATTGGGCGATCTTGGGTGTGTAAGCTTCAATTCTAACTTTGCAAGTTTCTACTTTTTGATGAATATTTGTTCTTCATCATAGTCAAATACCCAGATGTTCTTGTTGGTCTTGCCTTTTTTCAATCAATACTCAAGACTATGGATTGGTCTTTGTTTTTAGTCTTGATTATTCCTCAATTAAGGATGCAGAATCCTGTTTTTACTTGAATTTTAGGTAATTATACTTGTAGTTTATAGCAAATAGAGTCAAATACTAACCCATGTATAGGACTTCAAATTGCAAGATAAGTTGCGCTGAGAATAGTTCCTGTGGATTTTAGGACCTATTAGTATAGAATAATAATTCAGCCCCTTTCTATTTTGGGTCTTTTTTAACGTACTATGTTTTTTCACATCATTGGTAAGGACTGGGAATTCTTATTCATACCAGTATGATGTTGAAAATGAAAGATCTGAGCTCGTTGAGTTTGGTTTTCCATGCAAGTCAATCCTGTCCGTATTTGTCATTAGACCATAACCTCCTACCTGCGGCAATCACCTCATTAGGTAATGAAAATCAGCAATGGTGATTAGGGATTAAAGGAAGATGCTTTGCTTTTGGTTATAGGTTATATGTAGGGTGATGGTGGTTGGCTGCTGCTTGTGGAGGTAATGGGACGGTTGTTAATCTAGTTATACTCTTGTGATAGTTGCGTGGACTGTAATAAGTGGCTGCCTCTAATGCCTGAATAGTATTTGTATTAATGTGAAGGATGTAGTAAAATTACTAGTGTATGGTAGCACCGTGGTATTTATTTTTTGATTTAACTATGGTGGATAGTGATAGTGTTGATGAGTTTCTTGTTGATTGATAATATTTAAAGTTATCATTTCACACAAATAGCATGGTTCTCTAACTGGTATGGTGCTTTTTTGTGGCCTTTGTAGTTCAGAGAACATTTTTGCACTGCAATTGGGCACCGGCTTAAATTGTTTCTTGTCTGGCAAAATAGTTTATTGTTTTGTATAAAGCACCGTTCAGTGCCATAAGTTAATCGATGTGCAAAACATGTATAACATTCTTTGATGTGCAAACGTTCTTTCCCTTTAAATGCTTAGAAAAGCTGAAAATGCAACTAATGATTCCAAATGCTCCATTCTTTTTATTTTATTGATATGGTAATGTCTTGTAGTGTCATCTCATCTTCATTTTTGAAATTTTTATATTTAGAAATAAAGACCTTCATTGGTTAGAAGTAGAAGGATTTGGTAAGCATAGTTTATTATTTATGTAGAATTAAGAAGATATGCAAATGCATGGTCATTTTAAACTTTTTTGTCGTTTTACAGGTAGAATTCACGGGTTTCATGAATGGAGGATCAAGTTTTTCTGAAATTACACCAAAATGGAATGGAATGACAGTAGATAGCCAAAACATTCGTGGTCAAACTAAAAGATTAGCTGGGATCAGGGGAGATTATAAGTTATCTCCAACTGCTGTCACCCAAGAGGTTGAGAGCTTTCTCTTAAATGCTATAAACATGAACTTCTTTGAGCGACTTAACTTGGCTTGGAAAATAGTTTTCCCATCTCCAGCATCTAGAAGGAGCTCTAATGCAAATATAGCAAAGCAGCGCTTGAAGATGATTCTGTTCTCTGACCGTTGTGCAGTTAGTGATGTGGCAAAACAGAAAATTGTTAAAAACATCGTGCGTGCTCTGTCAGATTTTGTGGAGATAGAGTCAAAGGACAGGGTTCAGCTTAATGTCTCTACTGATGCTGATCTGGGGACTATTTACTCTGTCACTGTGCCTGTTCGGCGGGTGAAGGCAGAATATCAAGATGCAGATGAAGCTGGAACAATAACAAATATCGAGTACAAAGATACCGGAGAGCAGTCTGGTTCCGTTGACGTCAGGTTTGATTTCTACATTCCAGATGAATAAACACGGATTCCTCAGCTCAGAAGAAAAACGTTTCCATTTGGCTGGGATCTGAATTTTCTTTCTAGATTTGAGATGTTTGGATGTTTAGGTAGCAATGCAACTTTACACTTGTTTGTATAATACGAAATTTTCATTGAGATGATTCTCTCGTTTGCCCTTCTTCCAATCTGTAATTTGATTTGATGATTGGCTTCATGGAACCTCGTATTGCTAATCTGTCTACCAACTTGTGTTAGATTTAGTGTGTACGACTTACATTATGTATGTTTTCTACACAAATTATTGGGTTTGAATCTTCCATGGCTTATTAAAAAATAAAAAAACAAGAGAAAGGCTTTTAAGCCATAGGAGGATGCTTTTTGTCGCATTCTGACAATGCTGAAGGTTGTAGGTACGGAGTGAATCTGCTGAAAAAATTCTGACCATGCTGAAGGTGCGTAATGAATACTTTTTAAAAAGGAATCATATTTAAATTTTAAAAAATAAAAAATAAAATTAATATTTAATATATTGTTAATACAAATTATAATATAATAATTTTTATACTTTATATAAAATAAAAAATAATATAAATATAGGAATCGTCTAAGATCTCATTAGTCATTAATGAAGGGTTCATCCTACATCCATGGTCTTTTACAAGTTACAACCATTTCTTCTTCGGATGCATGGGAAGGTTTTTTTTTTTTTTTCGAAATTTTATAATTAAAATTATTCTTATCATTTTTGTCTTAAATTTTAATTAACATCCGAAAATGATAAACATGAGAAAAAGACAAAATAGACCTTAGATGAGATGAGATTATGGGAGGGCAATTTTGACTTTTGAGGAACCCGAAATATATGGATAATTTCGTAAATCCACTATATAATTTAAATTTACCGGAAATTTCCCTTAGCGGGAATTTGGAAAGTCGGCGTTCTGCGTTCAGTCTTCAATTTCTTCCCTCACTGCCTGATTAGGGCTTCTTTTCTGCATCAGATTTCCATCTAAAGATCTCCCCAAAGAAACCTTTTTTCTTAAACGAAGTTTTCAGTTCTTCAAAAATTAGGGTTTCTCTTGCCCTTATTTTCCCGAATCAGGTGTTGAGATTTGAGAATTGAGAAAATTTTGCTTGCTCAAGTTTATAAACACTGGCTTTCATGAGTTGAACTCTCTTTCAAAACGTTTCAAATGAACGATTCTTGTTTTGAATTCACTAACCCGACCCGGGACTCGATTTCTAGTATTCGATTCGCCCCGCAGTCCAACAACCTCCTCATTTCTTCTTGGGACTCCGTCAGTAATCCTCTCATATGTCCTTTTTGTTTGTTTTGAATTGCAATTATTGCAGCTGATTTTGATTCTTTACATGTGCAGAGTTTTCGATTGTACGATGTGGACTGTTCCCGGATCAGATTAGAAGCTCCGTCTGAGGCTGCGCTTCTCGACTGTTGTTTCCAGGAGGAATCTGTAGCGTGCAGCGCCGGCTCTGATGGTTCTGTTAAAAGGTTCTCATTTTTATTGCTTGAGTGAAATGAATTTTTGTTTTGAAGCTTTTATTGGTTGGTTTCTTCTTTAATTGTAGTTTTCTACTACTAAATTGAATGAATAAGAGGGTGCTAACTGGTTCCCATTAGATAACTTACAGCAAAGTGATTTAACTGACAAGCATATCCTAGCTTCTTTAAATATGGAAATCCCTTTTAATTATAACTGCTTTGCACTTTAGATGTAATAGTTGTGATAATCAAGCAATTTATGTAATTTCTTTTGGAAAATGTTTTTTTTTTTAGGTATGACTTTGCATTCAGGAACCAGCAATAGAATTAGAAATCATGATGATATAGCAACATGTGTAGAATATTCTTGTGACACACTTAAGTACCTACCTCATTTCCACTGTCATTTTGATTGTACTTGAGTTTCTATTTGGAACTTCACAACTTTTGCGTCAATATCTTACTTAATAATTTGGTCCTCTGAACAAAAAGGCTTTCCAGAGTCCGGCTGTTAGTTTTTATTATATATACCTCTATAAAATGCACATATGCATGTAGAGAATGTTAATAGCACTATTCTCTGAAACTCCTTGCGAGCGTATGGCTCCCCATGAGTGCACAATGTTCTGTACTTACTATTGGACGGGCCACAAAGAACCCTCCAAGTTGCAAGAAATATTATTATGAACATCCAAAAAGCCTTTTATACAAACTTAAGTCTGCTGTTCCCATGTTCTAATTTTATTTCTAGTAGTGGAAGTTAAACTCTTTATTCTATTATTTCAGGTCAAGCGATTACTGCAGGTTTTGATAAGAAGATGATAGCCTGGGTTATGTGCCGAGCAAAACCCCTTGCGTTCTCGGGAAATCTAGGTGCAGAAATGGAGTCCATGTCACTCTCTGGATTTGAATTAACAATAGCTGTTGAATCATCAGTAGATATTTATGACTCGCGTAACTTAGATAAATCAGTTCAATCAAATGAATCTTGTGTGGGTGTTCAAATAAGATGTGTCTGCTCAGCTCCTTGTTCCAAAGGTATTATTTCTTGATTTTGTTAGCTTCACTTTAATGATGTTGTTCTGTTATGTCCAAAGAGTATGGCTGATGAATGGCCGATGACCAAGCAGCAAGCAATGAATTTCACAAGAACGAATGTGATAGATTTGAAGCGTAGCCTTTTGTCAGAACTTATAATCTTCAAAATACCAACTTTATGAGATGGCTCTCAAATTTCATAATAATGCCTTTAAATAAGATTACATGCCCATGCAGGATATGCAATTGGATCAGCAGATGGACGCGCAAAATTATAGATTTCATATCCTTCCAGTTCAAACAAAATTGGGTCTGTTTTTAAATTGTATAAGTTTACAGTATCGTAGCAGCTGAAGTTTGGGATCATTAAACAAATCACAAAGGCTCAGAATACTAATCATTCGGCGGTAGGGAACCATGTGGAGGAAATACGAATGGGGCTAGCGATGTTTGCTGAATGGAGCCAACTCCCATACGGTAGCAAGGTTAGTAATTGTAGTACAGGAATTTCCTTTAAATTAATAAAAGTGTGCCTACGTGGCTATGTGCTATCAGAAGCTTATTCTTAATAGAATTATGAAAAATGCAATATAAACGGACACATAGACTAGTAAAAATTAATTTCAATTACATTAGTAAAAATTTGTCTTAAACCAATAATCCAATGATTTGAAATGTATAAATTTGTGGACAATTTTAACAATTTATTTTACATAAGAAAAAAATTGAGAAGTGGATCAAGAAATAAATATTTATAATATTAATTAAATATTTTTAAGAAATTATGAAGTGATATTATTTTAATGAATGTCTAAAAAATCATGTTTTAAGATATAAATTTTATTTATATATGTTATCATTAATTTTATTTCTCTATATTTTTCGGATAAAGATGATATTTAACATACCTTTCAAATACTTTATTGTGCTTTTACAGCCTTGAAGTCATACCATTTTTTGTCGGCCGTCATAATTAACTAGTCTTCGCTAATATAACCTGAATCCAAACATAAACATCCTCAGAGATTGGGAAAGGAAAAGACTGCAAAAAAGGTTACATAACAGAAGTTACGCAGAACATAAGACAAATAGTTGTAAAACAAATTAATACCTTTAAAAGTGATTTTTCTTATAATATTGGTTATTTTTGTTAATTTCGGTTAATTTTGATAAATTAATTTATAATGTAAAATATGTTTTATGTTTTTTAATTTATTTTTATTGTTTAATTATTTTTAACTTAATAAAAATAAAACTAATGAATAAAATATCCTTAAAAGTTAGATTTCTATATTTTTATTGTTTTTTTTACATTTTATTTTTTAAATAAAAATTCAAAAGTATTTTAATTTTTTTCAAGAAATTATTTGCACTCCATCACTAAAATTTAACAATTTTAAAGCTAAATTTTTTTTATTTGTTTTTACCTTAATAAATTTTAATATAAAAAAATACTCATTTAAATATCATATAATTAAATTAATTGTTTACAAATATTATGATAAATTAATAATATTGTATCTTATATTTTTAAACCAATTTGTTTGATTTTTTAAGATATTATATATTTATTTTGTAAATTATTATTAGTATTACTATATATAAGTTCATGTATATTTATAAATATATTTATATTAAATTAAAATATTTGAAATAATATATTAAAATAATTGATGCCAATATATACTAATTTTTTAAGAAAATAATTATCTCATTATTTGGTATAGTATTAATAACTTAAAGTGATAATAATTATCAACTACCAACATCGAGTTTAAAATGGAGTCTTATAAAACCATTTAAGGGATTGTTAAGCGTCATTTTATTCTATTGTTTGGGTTGTAGTAGATAGATATTTTGTATAAGCCAAGAGAAACAGTCAAATTTTGTAATTCATGTATATAAAATATGAATAATTTATGTATTTATAAGATATTTTATAAAAATATTATATTTTATAATTTATATTGATACAAAAAATATAATATATATTTTTATTTTTGTTTAATTTATATATAATTTTTGTTAAAATTTTAATTAATTGCCTCACATTTATGTATCTTATATTTTGTGTTATATCACTAAATTACGTTTTGAATTGTCATATTTTAGTTTTAAAAAAATTATTGAACCATATATATTTATTCATATTATTATATAAACACATAAATTCCTTTTGCATTGTATTGCAAAAATTGTGTTTTAAATTCAAAATTTTTTTTAAAAAAATATTTTAATAAAATATTACAATGAAATATTATCTCAAGCAATTATTACATCTATAATAAAATAGTCCTTAAATTTATAAATTGAGTAAAAATTGGTTTGATTATTGTTTCTTTTTATCTTTTACATTACAAATTAAAGTTAATTTTAAAAGTAAATATATATATGTTAATAAGTAAATTTTTTTTTAATATTTGTTATATAATAAAATATAGTTTTGGATATGATTAATTTTTTTATATATACATCACGTTTTGCATCTATTAACACATAATATATTTATAGCCAAATTTAAAGATTTTTTAATATCTTCTTTGAAACCCTAATATTAATATCGTCATTATAAAATAGATGAATATTTTATTTATTTGACCTTTCTTTTTTATGTTTTAATTAAATAATAGCAGATAGAAAATTATAAAAAATTTATTATTAATTAATTTTTGTAAAAAAATTGTAATATGAAAATAAAAATTAATTATAAATATTAAACTTTGAATCTAAATCTTTTAGATTTCAACTTGCATAAACTAAATATCTTAATACATAGAAAAAATTAATCTTTTAAAAATGAGTCAAATATAAAAATGATATATTTACAATTTTTAGTTTGGTACTTTAACTTTTATTTTGTCATCTATTTCAGTACATGAAACTAAAGCTGTCAATCAATTTACTTGCATGATATCAACATTTAATAAAATGTTAATACGTATTAAAAGAAGCTCAGTTAACACTATATTATCAACTGTTATATCATCATTAAAAGAAGTTTTTTTAAAAATTCAAAACAATTAAAAAAATAACTAAAAAATATATTAAAATTTTTTAAAAATTCTTAAAAATATTTTGGAATATTAAAAGAAATTATGAAAACTTAAAAAATTTAAAAGAAACTAAAATTTTAATAAAAAATAAAAAATAAAAAAAATATTAATAAAAATAAAAAATTTTAAAATTTAAAAAACTTACAAAAACTTAAAAAATTGAAAATAAAAAAAATTAAAACTTTTGAAGAAATTTGAAAACTTTTAAAAAGTTTCAATAGAATTTCTTAAAAATTATGAAAAATTTTCTTTTTTAGAATCTTACAATTTTAAAATTTTATTATATTTTAAATTTTTTTATTTTTCATTTTTCAGAATATTTTTAATATTTTTATAATATTTCAGATTTTTGGAAAATTTTATTTGTTCAAAAATTTTAAATTTTTTAAAAAAATTTTATTTTTTTAATTTCAAAATTTTTCAAGAAATTTTAGATTTTTTAATTTTTAAAGTTTTTGTGAATCCTTTTTAATTTTAGGAAAATTTTATGTTTATTATAAGTTTGTATTTTTTTGAAAATTTCAGAATTTTTATAATATTTTAAAATATTATAAAAATTAAAAAATTATGAAAACTGAAAAAAATTCATTAATCTCAAAATTTTAACAAAAAATCCACCAAATTCAAAAAATTGTAAAAAATTCATAAAATTGAAAATCTTAAAAAAATAAAATTTTCTTAAAATTAAAATTTTAATAAAAACTTAAAAAATAAAAAAATCTAAATTTTTTTGAAAGACTCTAAAAACTTTTAAAAATTGTAAAAAAATTTTGAAAATTATGAAATTTTTTCTTTTTTTTTTTAGTCTTACAATTTTTAATATATTTCGTGAATTTTTTTTATTTTTGGATTTTTTCTTATATATATATTTTTAGAATTTTTAGAAAATTTCAGATTTTTGAAATATTTTTTAACTTTTCAAAAATTTGAAAAGGTTTTGAGGAAATTTAAGATTTTTTTTAATTTTCAAAACTTTTCAAAACTTTTCATATCTTTTATTTTCATTTTAAAGTTTTTTAATGAAATTTTTGTTAAAATTAAAATCTTCAGTTTTTTGAAAATTTCAAAATTTTTTATAAAATTTTCAGATTTTTGGAATTCGTTAATGTTTCAAAATTTTTTAATTTTTATAATTTCTAAAATATATATGACATGTATATTTTTATAATTTTTTAAAAATATTTCTTTTAAAATTTTTTATTATTGACATAGTAATTGATTATGTGACGTCGATTTTTTTTTTTTACGGTTGTTTGTATCTTACCCGCATTCAGGTTGATTTCCCCCATTTCCTAGTAATTAGTGAAATTATTTTTTATCCCAACACTCAGACGATGGGAAAGGATTCTTTGCCGCACTTTGTGGAAAATAGTAGTGGAACATTGGATGCGATTAGAGGGAATCCCACAATCAGTACGTCCAAATTCATGAATGAACTATTTTAATACAGATTCTAGGAGTACTTTTATTTATAGCCTCCGTGATGGAAAGGAAGAAATACGTTTGCTTTTTGGATTTTTTTTATAGCCTCAGCATCCTACCGGGGCTAAGGAAACATGGATTTGCGGTACTGTATCCCACCTATATAGAATTTGATCTTGTTTTTGTTCTTTAGCCCTTTGAACCGGAATCTCCTGGTTTCCTCATTCTTTGTCCAACAATTTTCTATTTTGGACCTGGGATTCGTAATTCTAGTGATGATGTTTCTTCTACTCTTCCTCTTCACCTTGGTTGAACTCCCTATAACCTTAAGTCCCATTCGCTTCCGCACCGAAGCATTCTCTATTGCCTAGACCGCATCATTTCTAGCCTCACTCTTCTTTCCACCTTCGCTTTTCTGGCCGTCCATTTACTTATCGTCTTCTTCTCCCTGGCATGCCATGTTCTTTGATATTTTTAAACACATTTTCCTGTGGTTTACTGGCTCCCTTTAATCAGTTCGCACTTGTTCCATGATGATCATTACCGGGAATGACGAATGTTCTAACCCTGTTCCTCCTCAAGAGGACGTTGAACTTGGACCCATGCATCAGCACAACCAAGCCGAACTCGCCATGCACTAGTTCTCAGTTTGAGTGAGAGGGACTCCTCTAGATTCAACATAGTGCAACGCTTTTAGAATTACTTTATTTAGCTGTTTGTTCCTTACTCCGTTTTTCTATGTTTCTGGCAACTAGACTTGATCTATGTTTCAGGTTCTCCTTGTTTGTTTGTTTTTCTTAATTCTGCGATCTAAATAACTTCTTTTTGTATTTATCTCTAACTCGTTTCCCTCAAATTTTGTTCAGTTTCATTTAAACTTTTAGCTTTAGGTCAAATCATGTACCATTTATTTAATTTTTTTAGAAAAAGATATGGTTACAAGGATTTTGTGGGCCTGAAACCCAAAAGCTATCATTAGGCTCAATTGTACTTAAAAAGGCTACTGAACTATTGGCGCCACTAGCCTTAGCCCACCCTGGTCCCCTGGACGTAGAGTGAGTAAAAAGGTGAAGGAAATCAAAGACAACAAAAGACCAAATAAAACGGGAAAACAATAAACAAAAGTGTAAAACGGCACCGTCCCTAGCGCAACATTTCACCATGGGAATTGCTCGTGGATTCGGTACTCTGTTGTTCCCCAACCCAAGCCGCCTCAGGTACAAGGGAGTCTGAACCTCCAGGGAGCAAAAGAGCCTACAGTTTTCCCTGTTAGATAAAGGGCAATTTCAGCTGGCTCCATAATGTCGATATCCGGGAATTTAATGGTCGCTGCCACTCTTGCTTCTTACCATCAAGAAAGGTCCTTATCTTCAACCCCTCGCTTCTTATCTCTATAAACGACTCAGTTGTTAACTTTTCTCTACACATTTCGAAATCTTATCATATGTTTGCTCAATTCCGTGTTTGGGTTGCGGAATAACATTGGGTAATTTGGGTAATTCAGTGTCTGTTTGAGCCTTTGAGGGTTAGAGTTGGAGATGATATTCTGATTTGTTTGGATTCCAAGTTTTTAGCTGTTGTTTTGCAACCAAACGGAGCATGAGCTCATTGGTTTTCCTAGTTTGCCGCGGCATCGGGTAAACATGGTAGCTCTGCAAACCCTTAACAGTTCTCAAACTTTTTCAATTTCAGCAAAATTCTTTCTGGGTTTCACCATCTGTCTTGATCTAATTATTTTAGTATATTGGGCCATCTTGGGTTTGTAAGCTTCGGTTCTGACTCTGCAAGTTTCTACTTTTTGATGAATATTTGTACTGCATCATAGTCAAATACATAGAAGTTCTTGTTGGTCTTGCCTTATTTCAATCAATGTTCAAGACTTTGGATTGGTCTTTGTTTTTAGTCTTGATTACTCCTCAATTAAGGATGCGGAATCCTGTTTTAATTTTACGTAATTATGCTTGTAGTTTATTGCACATAGAGCCAAATTCTATAAGCATGTATAGGACATCAAATTGCAAGATGGGTTATGCTGAGAATAGTTGCTGTGGATTTTAGGACCTATTACCATAGAATAATGATTCAGCCCTTTATGGTTAAGGTCATTTTTCATGTACTATGTTTTTTCGCATCATTGATACCAGTGTGATGTTGAAAATGGAAGATCTGAGCTCAATGAGTTTGGATTTCCATGCAAGTCAATCCTGTCCTTATTTGTCATTAGACCTTAACCTCGTACATGTGGCAATCACCTCATTAGGTAATGAAAATCAGCAATGGTGATTAGGAACTAAAGAAAGATGCAATGCCTTTGATTATAGGTTATATGTAGGGTGATGGTGGTTGACTGCTGCTTTTGGAGATAATGGGACGGTGGTTGATCTAGTTATACTCTTGTGATAGTTGCATGGACTATAATAAGCGGCTGCCTCTAATGCCCGAATAATATTTGTATTAATGTGGAGGATGTAGTAAAATTACTTGTGTACGGTACCAGTGTATCAAAACCTATTTATATTTTGTTTAGACTTTATGTTGGATATTGGTACGTCGATGAGTTTCTTGTTGATTAATTTTATTTAAAGTTATCATTTCATACAAATAGCATGGTTCTCTAGCTTCCTTGACTCTAGATGATATGGTACTTTTTTATAGCTGTTGATAGATGTAGTTTTGTGGCCTTTGTTTTTAAGAGAACTTTTTGCATTGCTATTGTGCACGGGCTTAAATTTTTACTTGTCTGACAAATAGTTCATTGCTTTGTATAAAATGCCAATCAGTGCTAGCGGTTAATTGATATGCCAAATGTGTATAACATTCTTTGATGTGCTAACGTACTTTAGCTTTAAATGCTTAGAAAAGCTATAATGATTCCAAATGCACCATCCTTTTTATTTTATTCATACATTAATGTTATGTAGTGTCATTTCATCTTCATTTTGGAAAGGACCATTTTTATGTTAGAAATAAAGACCTTTATTTGTTAGAAGTAGAAGGATTTTGCAAGCATAGTTTGTTACTGATGAAAAGTTAAGAAGATATGCAAATTGCATGTTCATCTTTTTAATTTTTGTGCTGTTTTACAGGTAGATTTCACGGGTTTCATGAATGGAGGATCAAGTTTTTCTGAAATTACACCAAAATGGAATGGAATGACGGTAAATAGCCAAAACATTCGCAGCAAAACTAAAAGATTAGCTGGGATCATGGGAGATTATAAGTTATCTCCAAATGCTGTCACTCAAGAGGTTGAGAGCTTCCTCTTAAATGCTATAAACATGAGCTTCTTTGAGCGACTTGGCTTGGAAAATAGTTTTCCCATCTCCAGCATCTAGAAGGAGCTCTAATGCAAATATAGCGAAGCAGCAATTGAAGATGATTCGGTTCTCTGACTGTTGTGCAATTAGTGATGGGGCAAAACAGAAAATTGTTAAAAACATCATGCGTGCTCTGTCAGATTTTGTGGAGATAGATTCAAACGACAAGGTTCAGCTTAATGTCTCTACTGATGCTGATCTGGGGACAATTTATTCTGTCACCGTGCCTGTTTGGTGGGTGAAGGCAGAATATCAAGATGCGGATGAAGCTGGAACAATAACAAATATCAAGTACAACGATTCCAGAGAACAGTCTGGTTCCGTTGATGTCAGGTTCAATTTTTACATTCCAGATGAATAAACACGGATTCCTCAGCTCAGAAGGAAAACGTTTCCATTTGGCTGGTATCTAATTTTTCGTTCTAGATTTTAGATGTTTGGACGTTTAGATAGCAATGCAACTTTACACTTGTTTGTATATATGAAATTTTCATTGAGGCGATTCTCTCGTTTGCCCTTCTTTCAACCTGTAAGTTGATTTGATAATTGGCTTCATGGGACCTCATATTGCTAATCTGTCTACCAACTTGTGTTAGCTTGTGTGCGATTTAAATATTTATGGCAACAATGATCTTTTCTCTGACGGCTGATTTTTAAGCCGGATCAAGGTGGTTCGTTTAGTGAGAAAAATTATTTTTCTGCAAAAATTATTGGGTTTGAATCTTTCATGGCTGGTTATTAAAAAAAAAAAAGAAAAGCCAAACAACCAAACAAGAGAACGGCTTGTAAGCTTCAGAAGGATGCTTTTTGTTAACGTGCTTGGATTGTATCGATGTCGTTGTTTTGTTGGTCAAACATCTCAAGCAGACAAGTAGAGTACAAAATTTCTTTGCTTTTTTATTATTATTCATTTTTCTATGCATAGAGAAACTATTTTTAGGAAAAAAAACAACTAATTTTCATGAAAATATCCAATTGGAATTGATAGTGGGCCCAAATTAGCCCACGTGCAAACATCTCAAACTCAGCGTCCGTTGCACGCTATCGTCAAACATATTTTCCAATCTCATCCTGACCCTACTCTACATACGATCCAACGGCCCAAACTCTATCCACATACTTGACCCGAATTTCTCATATCCTACTTTCCTTAAATTTCCAACGATTTATAAACCACCCAAAATCGTGCCCCTTTTCCTCTCTCTCCTCCCTCACTCTGTTTTCTCCCTGGTATTTCTCTTCTGAATTCACCTTCGAAGCTTTGCTCTGCTCCTTGTCTCTCGCTTTCCCTAAGCCTTTGAGTTGCTTAGCGCCGCCATGTCGGACGAGGAACACCACTTCGAATCGAAGGCTGACGCCGGAGCTTCGAAGACTTATCCTCAGCAGGCCGGCACCATCCGTAAGAACGGTTACATTGTAATCAAAGGCCGTCCTTGCAAGGTTCGGTGTTAGGGTTTTCCTTTTCTGATCTACAGTTTTTTAATCTTTCAGTTACCTATTTTATGCCTCTGTTTCTGCTTCTGATCTGTAAAATTCTTTTCTTTTAGGTCACCAGAATTTTGTTTATTTATCAAAATTTTTAGATATAATTCTTGGATCATCGAATTCGTTTTGTGAGTGAAGATAATTATCTATCAAGAAATTATTAAGCTGAGGGATTTAATCTTTGATCTCAAAATACTTTTTAGCTGAAGGATTTTTGATCCGTCGCTTATGTTGAAGATATATTCATTACCACATGCTTTTGCAGGTTGTGGAAGTTTCAACTTCAAAGACTGGCAAACATGGTCACGCTAAATGTCACTTTGTTGGAATTGATATCTTCACTGCCAAAAAGCTCGAAGATATCGTTCCCTCCTCTCACAACTGTGATGTATATCTACCTTTCTGTATAGTTTGATAGCTGTGATTACTCTGTTGTGTTGTAGTTTTCGGAGGCAAATAAAGTTGTTTATTCCTGTTACAGGTTCCTCATGTCAACCGTACTGATTACCAGTTGATTGATATCTCCGAGGATGGATTTGTACGATCATGCTTTTGTGCTTTCTGCTTTGTTTGGTTGGTTTTTGAATTGTTGTGGCTTTTGATGATGTTCTGATTATAACACGTGTTAATGTTTTAGGTGAGTCTGTTGACTGAGAATGGTAACACTAAGGATGATCTCAGGCTTCCAACCGATGATAGTCTGCTTACGCAGGTTAGTATACATGATAAATGGTAGTATCTAATTTCTATCATTTTGCTGTTAAGTTCATTTGGATTGTCAAAGCTGGTATCCTAGTTTTATCATGTTGTCTCTTCGTTTGGTCTGAAAAAACTAATATTATGTGATTTTAAACTGATGTTTTCTTTGGTCTATGCAGATTAAGGATGGATTTGCTGAGGGGAAGGATCTGGTTGTGAGTGTCATGTCTGCAATGGGAGAGGAGCAGATCTGTGCTCTGAAGGACATTGGCCCCAAATAAATGCACCGCGGGCATCCTTGAGAATGCTTATTTCCCAAGTCCTTTAAATTCAAATGAGACAGATAAATAGTAAGTAGTGTTTTACTTTTTAATTAGAGGTTCAATATGGGTCTGAAAAATGGAGGTTATGTTTCTGGAACGTCTTGATAAAGATGTGGCCTCCAGCTATAAGATGACTTTGCCATTATATTAAAATTAGTGTTCTATAAACAATAATTTTTGTTATGTTCAGTTACAGTCTGATAACCGAATTGATTTTGTTTCCTTGTTTCTTCTTCTTTTTTTTTTTTTTCATTGCATTGCATCGCAATTTATGAGTTTGGTAAAGTCTAAATTGTTGTTTCCTGTCTAATTTTTTTAGTAGTTTAAATTGTTATCTGAAAAATTGCTTGTGCGATGAGTTAGATCCTGGCAAGAATGCTTTATTAAAAGAGAAAAAAATGAGGGGGGGGGGGGGGGGCGGGGGGAGAGAGGACAAGAATGCAGCAAAGAGAGTGGAGTGTGGAAAAAGAAAATTTTCAGTATTATCAAAGATCAAGTCCTTCCTTTTCATTATTATGGCCCACTAATTTTAGGTGGATATAGCAATCCTGCCTTTGAAGTGTTCAAGTTTTGCTTCGTCACTCTTTTAGACCAACTATTTCTAGTCACCTAAGAAAAAAAGATGTAAGATAATTTAATGCAAAAGTTGTAGAATTTCGCTTTTTTCACATCCGAGTGATTGGAAAATGAAATTGTGAAAGAAAAAAACGTGTACCAAGATTGTGTTAAATTTTAAGATTTAAGTATTTAATTGAAAATTAATTGATAATAGATAAAAAGTAACTTATTTTATGTTAAATTACTTTTAATTGAACAGATGTGATGTTTTTTCATTTTACGTCAAATACTTTTCATCACGTGTAGGAACAATAAATTTATCCAATGATATGAACTTTACATATATATATTCTATCACAAAGAGAACATCAATGGATAATATTTATTATAATATTATTAAATTTGAATATAGACATTTAATTTAAAGTTAAATGGCAATAGAAAAACCCAGTTGTTATATTTATATGATCAAATTATTTTCAATTTAACATGTGAGAAAATGTTTTACTCTAATGTAAACAAAAGCAAGAAGTTACTATTGATCTTTGCGCACAAATGCAGCAAAACTGATGGTAGTAGATAATGATCATTTGGATCCGAATCGCTTTCGGCTAAAAAGGGGTTGCCCAATTTGGGTCCACTTCCTTCACAAAACACAATTATTAAATGCTTGACATCAAGAAAAGTAAAACAAAAAGGATAAAAAATCTTAAAGCACTAATGTGCTTTATTTAGACTTTTCAATTAACCAATTCTTCTTTATACCTAGAAAATCTAAAATGTGCTTTATTCAGGCTTTACAATTAACAAATTCTTTTTTATACCTAGAAAATCAAACGGTTACATGTTTAAAAGCATTACAGATCATAGAAATATGTGCATTTCTTTTAAAATAAATGTTTTGTTTATCATAAATACATGAGAATGAGATCTTTTGTGTACAATATTGAAAAAAAAAAAAGGGTGACATTTTAAAATTCGGACCTTATTATCTAAGTGTTGTTTATTGCAGTGTACAAATACTTTATTAAAAAAATGTACTTAGTCATTCATTGGTCATGGCTTATGATTCACATTGATGTCTGTCTGTCTGTCACGGGCGTCAAATATCAATCACATGTCTCAAAAGAGCATGGTCAGCCTCACGGGTCATACCGTTTTTTTCTTTAATTATTTTTTGTTTTCTTATTAATTGCAATTAAATATAACACATTTAATTAAGGGGTGCTCCTTCAATTGTTTTCTTCTTCTCGTTGTATGTGAGGAACTCAATGTTCTTCTTCTAACCACACATTAAAAAATAAATATGCTTGTCGATAGAATTTTTTTTTTAGTAGATTTTATAACTTTTTATTTATTCATAGACAGCAAACACAAAAGTAAAAAAAAGGTGATGGAAAGTGTGCTGTGAGGATTGAGGAAAGACCGGATGAAGGCAGATGAGTTACCTTGTTTCTTGTGTCAGACAAACCTCCCTTTCCTTCTTCCAATTAACTATATATATATATATAAATGGTCAACATTATTGAATAATCAGTGATGAATAGAAAAATGAAGAGGTGATATAAAAATGTAATGACAAATGCCTGAATACACCCCCATTGGACATAGCAGAATCTAAACAAATTTAGAACAAGTTGTTTTCAAGTCCAAAAATCTGACAAGAAAATTGCCAAACACAGTTTACTCAAGCTTTGAAGAACTCCATTACCATTTGGAACATTTCTTCCCCCTTCTACTTTTCCCTGACCCTTAATAGTTGATGCCCAGTTAACAAAAATTGATGGATGAGTAATGTTAAGTCCCTTGGGACCAACAAGTTAAAAATGAGCAAGTGGAAAAAGTATTTTGAAAATAAAGATAGAGAAATTTTTAGACAATGGTTGGTGAAGGCTATTATAAAAGGTTAAACCAAACAACTGTCTGTTGCACTGGGCCTGAGACACATGATTTGCCCCAGTGAAAAAGGTAACAACAGGAACAAGGGAAAAAAAAAAGAACAAGTTGGAGTTGGGTTGGAAGGTAAATTGTAGGCATGGAAAGAAAACCAGACTCTGTCTTCTCTCTCTTGTTGTTCTTGTTACAGTTGTGAGTTTTGGGACAGATCTTTAGCCAAGTAAAAAGCTTTCCAAAAGAAACAAAGAAAAACCCAGACCAGCCCTTGATTTTTCTTCTCCTCTTTTTTTCATTTCTTTTTTCTTTCTCTCTTTCCTTGCATGAGGCAGGGCTATGATTGAGTCAACCAAACAAAGATTTCCTTACTGTCCAAACTATCTTCTTTAACTTCCTTGTTCTTCTTTTGTTGTGTTTTTTTTTTACTCTTTCCATCTTTTATTTCTGATTGTAACCGTGAAATAAAAAATGGGTGATGCTGCTCTTGTTTGGTTGGTGCTCTAGTGAAACGAGTGATTTTTATTTTTCCAAATGAGGGAAAGTGTGAGAAAATAAGCATAGATAAAAAACCAGCTGAAAAGAGAAACATCAAGATTTTTACTTGTTTGTTACATACACTTTCACTCTTCTTTTTCCTTGTTTTACTTTTTTCTGGGACTGCAACATTTGAAGAGGAAATGCGGAAGCATGGATGGCAGCTTCCTTATCATCCACTCCAGGTACATTTTTTGTTCCTTTCCTTTTTGCTGTTCATATTTTTATGTAAAATTTCTGAGTTTTTTTTGTTGTTCTAATTCTGGGTATTGAGCAAAGTTTTAATTTTTATTACTTTTCTTTGTGAAGGTGGTGGCTGTTGCTGTGTTCTTGGCACTTGGATTTGCTTTCTATGTGTTTTTTGCTCCTTTTGTCGGGAAGAAGATGTTTCAATATATTGTGATGGGAATCTATACTCCTCTTGTAAGCCATTTCAACATTTTCGTTTTATTTTTCTTTCTGTGTTTATTCAAATAACATTTTTTAGTGGGTGGAAGAACTGAGATCTATGCTTTCTTTGCTTGTTGGTCTCTGATTCATGTGCTTGTTTTTATCACTCTGGTACTTTTCTCTAATCTAAGGGTCCTTTCAGGTTTTTCCTTTGGTACTTTTATCTCAATAGATTCTCTCAAGCATATCATCAACCTGTCACTTTTAGCTTAAAAGGGCAAATGTGTTGTTTGTCTTTTAGCTAGTGTTTCTTTTAGGACGCACTGATTTTGTACAAGAATTTCAAATTTCATCTATTAAAAGATTATTAGTTGCTCACTTGATTTAGTGGAAGACAATCCATTTAAATCATCTGATTAAGAGCTGAAGGTATGATCGTTGAATTCCTTAATCGAAGAAGTTATAAGAACTATTGGCTCTTTCTGCGAGAACTTGAGTTCCTTCACGAGTCCTCATTTTAGTTACAAAATGCTACTTAAGTTTTTCCTCTTTCCTGGTGGTCCATTGAACCCAGGAGAAAATCCTAAGTTTGTTTTGCTACTGGAATCTTGGGTACTATTACTATTGGAATCTGATACATGAAGTGTCTAAGTAAACGATTTACATTACCATCAGCAAATGTTAAATCATGAACTGCACAAATGGCCATCAACTCGGTACTCTAATCAGAAAGACTTTTGGAAGAAATTTTTGATCGAATGGTCCTGAGGCTTGAATTTGAAGAAACTGTACAATAATAGCTGATAAATTTAGGGAAATTGTGAATATAGTTATCTGCTGACAGAGATTTGGTAAATTGAAACTAGTGCTCGTTCTTGAATATCAACATTTGAGTAATAGAAGTAAAGATTGTATTTAGATTAAACTTGGCTGTTTTGCAAATAAAATGAACTTCCCTTCTGAATTATCCCGTGCTGTTCAATGTATTGTAATTGCACATGGCCTAATCAAGTTGGCTCAGGAGAATTTTGGTTGGTGATTTTGTGGGACAGGAAGTCTCAATGCAGATCAGATGGTTATAAGAAAGTTAGCCTGTTGAACAATGTTTCTTTGAACTCTAATGATATGCTGTTTAAAGTATGTGTTGGCACTGTAGATGATTACAATTGGTACGTTAAACTCAAGTCACGGGCTTTGACATAGCTTTTTAGTTTTGATTCAGCACATGGTTTGAAATGCATTAATGGAGGTTATGAAATATGCTAGCGATTTCTATGTGCTAAGTATGCATGGTTGAGTCATTCCTGAGTCTTGTCTGCAAGTCATAATTAATCCTATAATTCAATGTAAGCATGCATGGTTGAGTCATTTCACAAGTATTGTCGACAAGTAATAATTAATGGCACTATAATGCTATACATAATAACAAATTGTATATGGCACCCACTGTGCTCCTCTCTGTTATTGTGTTTGGAGTGTTAGTGACAATATTTTCTGTCTAGATTACATGTTGCCTTGGCCTATATATTTGGTGTGCGGCGGCAGATCCTGCAGATCCTGGAGTTTTCAAGTCTAAAAAGTATCTTAAAATTCTCGAGAATGGAAAGTATTCTGGATCAAAGGATTCTAAATTAGGTGGGGATTCAACTATATCCTTGCATGATGATTATGCTACACCAGATGGAGCAAAAACTCTGGAAAAGGATGCAGCAGCTAGAGATGAAACTTTGAAACACACCAGTCCTGAAATTGAGGGAAAAAATGCTTCATCGAAGCAATCATCTTGTTTGCTATGGATTTTCTCTCCTTGTGCTTTTATCTGCAAATGCTCTAGCTCAAATGAAGAATCTCCTGAGCAACAGATGAGTGAAGATGGCATGTTCTATTGCAGTTTGTGTCAAGTTGAGGTGCAGAAGCATTTGACATCTTTAAAGTTCTATAATTTTTTCATCTTCTTTATCAGATGATTATTACATTATGTTCCGTATATTGACATAGCTTAAGAGGGGAAAATTAGCTTCACAGTCTATGATTGTATACTAATAGCCTGGTTTTCGGAAGTCAATTGTGCCTGTTTTGAATCTTACGGAAGTGTGTGCAAAAAGAATTTCATGGAAAGGATGTCCTGGAATGATACCTGCTTTATTTCATCAAATTGGAACATAATGGTTCTGGGGCTTATTGATCTTGCGTCGGTCTTACAATTCCTGCTATTGCCTTGGGTTTTGACATCATAAATAGTTTATATTTATTTTATTAATCTTGGCAGGTTTTCAAATATAGCAAGCACTGCAGAGTCTGTGACAAATGTGTTGACCGTTTCGATCATCACTGCAGGGTAGTGCTGGATTTTCATTGGTTGGATACTTTTTCCACTTCATCAGTGATTCTGCTAATGCTTCTTTTATTCCCTTGGTTTTTGTAGTGGCTAAACAATTGCATAGGCAAAAGGAACTACCGGCAATTTTTCACTCTCATGGTTTCTGCTCTTCTATTGGTAAGCACGGTCTCCACCTTCTGTGTTCAGATCAGATCAGATCAGAATCATCATAGTAAATCATTTGGTACTATATATTCCTTTGAAATCCCAAAGTCCTCTATAGCCAGCCTCTTCCTTAGATGCATCTCAGATCCTGATCTTTGAGGACAATAACACTAAGCTTGTATTCTTGTTATAAGTATCCCAATAACCAATAAACAATGTTCCATTGCTCAATTTGTCCTTGCAATTAGCTTCTATTATATTGTCCTTTTATCTTCCAATCAACCCCAATTTCATGTATAATTTCTATGCCATATTATATGGTCCTTGCTGCCTTGATTCCACAGTTGCCAGAAATGAAGAAAACCCAGAGTAAGCCTTTTATTTTTTAGTCATTTTCATTTTAATTGAATATTGACAGGTATACATGGTTTGTCCACCTTGGGCTTGAGATTGCAGCTTATTCTACAATGGTCGATTGGAATCCTTGTACTTATCTGCTGTTTCATTGAGCGGAAGCAGTTTTCTGTGGATATTTCATCAAAGTTAGGAAGCAGTTTCTCTTTGGTTCCATTCGTTATTGTGGTTGTAAGTATCCTGTTAATGCTTACATTAATCCTTATCGCCCCCTCTTTTCTCTATTTAATTAATTGACTTACACTGGTACTGTTCAATGCTATATACTACCAATTCTGCATGATCTTTTCAGCTTACCATAGCATATAGGAGATCACAAGAGCAAATCTATTTATTACCAGCACCTGCCAATTTAAAACGTTAAGCTAAGTAGTGTTAATTGTTACTGTTACAGGCTTTGTGCACCCTTTTGGCTATGATTGCTACATTACCTCTTGCACAGCTTTTCTTCTTTCACATTCTGCTTATAAAAAAGGTAAGCTTGTGAGAGAAGGCTTGAATTTTCTTTCTGTCTTATCTTGCATAAATCAAATCCTAATGAGTATTAAAAAGTGAAGAAAGAAAAGAAAAAATGAAAATGAGCTAATTAGGTGATTCCTGAATGTGCCTCAGGGAATCAGCACATATGATTACATAATAGCTTTACGGGAACAGGACCAAGAGCAACAAGGAGTTGGTGGTCAGCAGAGTCCACAAATGTCCCCTGCCAGCTCGCTTACTGGATTAAGTAGTGCTAGTTCCTTTTCTACTTTTCACAGGGGTGCTTGGTGTACACCCCCACGTCTGTTCCTTGAAGATCAGGTAATTCTGACAAAACCTTCCTCTGCAAGAGAATTGTATGGATATGAAACTATATGTTATACAATTAGTTTATTATTTTCTGAATTGCTGAAGCTGAGAGTTGTTTGTGTATTGGTTTTAGTTTGACGTTGTTCCTCCTGATACTGCATCTGTGGGTTCATTTGGGAAAAAAATGATAAGGGACGAACCGATTAAGAAGAACCCAGGAGTAGTTAAGATCAGTCCATGGACTTTGGCACGGTTAAATGCAGAAGATGTTTCAAAAGCTGCAGCTGAAGCAAGGAAGAAGTCCAAAATCCTGCAGCCTGTGGTGAGACACGAAGCCCATTTTGGGCTAGAAGCAGCCAGCAGCTTTGGCAGCAGTGGCCGGAGAATGTTCCCAAGACCTGATGGCAACAGAAGACGAGCATCTAAGCGGTTGCGTCTTCCAGCTGACCTACCCTTGGAGCCCTTAATGAACATTTCTGCTAAAGATGCTGACAAAGGTTTCAATGACACACCGAGTAGTTTGGCACCTCTTCAACTAGAAGCCCGAAGTGCTTTCCAAACAAGCCAAGCAATGTCAAGTTCTGTTGGGATTGCTGCCTCTTCACCTGAGAGCAGTTTAGACTCACCAGATATTCATCCATTTCGGGTCTCCTCATCGGGAGCTGAAGAATCAAGACGGCTAACAGGTTTACCTGCTGTCAACATGGCTGCTCAGAAGAGATTTCAATTGTGGAGTTCTACTAGTGATGGTTATGAAGCATCTGGTGGGGAAGATAGTGATCGAGTTCCTTCCAGAATGATCCAGAGATCAACAAACTGGAGCAATGTTCTCTTTGGTTCTGAACAGGATGAGTGGGATGTTAAACTAAAAGCACCATCTTCATTCCGCCAGGCTACCAATAGAATGCTGTGACTCGTGTGAATGGATGAAGTTGGTTGATTTTCACTGCTTAATGGTCCTCGTTCAATTGATTTGGAATTTTGAATGTTGGCTTTTGAGATCATTAAATCAGGGCCTAATGGGAGAGATGACAACAGGTGTAAAGACACTCTGATTTCTACGAAGGCAACACTAGCCACCGGAGTTTCATTGAAGAGCCTGTCCTTTGGTACTTGCATTTGGGATGACAAGAAGGAAAGGGTTTTTGGCATGTACTGAGTATAACACTCCATTGTACTTCCGTATTGGTTTTGATGAAAGTGATTCCTCCTGGACTTGTCTTGAACGTTTCCTAAGTTTCTGAAAAAAAGTGAAAAATTTACAGATTGCCCATGTTGCATGCAACTCTTCTTTCCTTAACTTTCACAATATATTCCCCATCTGGCGGTCTTTTCCCATTTGTTTTGTGTAGCTTTTTCTTCTTCCCATATGCTAAGATTTGAAGCTGTTGAAAGTTGAAACACATATGCTTTTGTTGATGACGACAATGGGGTACTGCAACCAAGCTATGAATATACAGAAAATGAAAAAGTAGCGAGAGAAACAAATTTTCGCTATCTTGTTTAGGTTACTTTCTCATGTTAATCTACTTCACATTCTTTAGAATTCTTCCAGCAAGGTTTTAGTTTATGCAGATGGATCAGCTCGCATACACTTCAAGTTCCTCTGAAACATGAATCCGAAGAACAAACAGGCGGTGGGCTGGGGACTGTTTTGGGATCCCAATTATCTGCTATTAAAACCACATGTCAAGTTGCTACAAACAAACTAAACCAAGCTGCTAGCTCAGTTGTGACAAAACTTTAAGCAGAGAGTTTCCATCTTCAGAAAGTAGAGTGGGCTAACATAGTTACATTCATGGACACAATCTTCCATGGCCCGAAGCCATGGTAGCTTGAAGGTTGGAAACAATAACCATTTAACCATGCCTCCCCATGCTGAACTTTATAAGATTTTAGGATGGTTAACGCCAATTGTATAATTCATAAATCAAACTAATATTTACTTACTGGAAAAACTTAAAACTACTTTCATACTAGAGTTCATTGTCTGCCCCTGAATTCCATTCGGTTAATGTAACAAAAATATCTTAATAACAGCAATGGACAGCTTCGTTCTGACCAGTGAGCTTGGAAAGGAAAATTGGTTGATGTAATTGTGAAATAATAATAATAACAAAATTGTTGTCATAACAGGAGAAGAAATAAAAATCCAATAAGAGATTGGTTTAATTGACTATAATTATATTTCTCGACATAGATATTTTAAGTTGGAATTCAATTGATAATTTTTTTATTAAAATTATCTCCAATACACAATTTATGATCATTATTTTTAAGATATTACATATGATATATCTTTAATTTGATTTGGGATTGAACAATTTATTTATTTCAGATTTTATTTCAAATAAATCATTTGAATGATGAACAAATAAAGATGCATTCATTCATAAAAAATAGGATCAACTTTTATTACGTATTAATACTGACCTATATAGAATATATATGCTTCTTCTTTTTTGTCTTGAGTCGAATTCTTCCCTTTTTAATGGAATAGAACAAATATTAATCTTTTTTTCAGAAGAATCCATCGAAAAGGGGAGGTATTCCAATGCAATGAAGTTGCATAGTATTTATTTTTCGTTGATTTGATAAAAGGGTATTTCCATGGGTTTGTCTTGGTATCGTGTTCATACTGTCATATTGAATGATCCTAGTCGCTTGCTTTCTGTTCATATAATGCATAAAGCTCTAGTTGTTGGTTCGGCCGATTCAATGGCTCTATATGAATTAGCTATTTTTGATCCCTCCAATCGTGTTCTTGATCCAATGTGAAAACAAAATATGTTCATTACACCCGATTACTCGTTTAGGAATAATCAATACATGAGACGGTTGGAGTATTATTGGGCGAATTATAACAAATACTGGTATTTGAAATTACGAAGGTGTGGTCGGAGCACATATTATGATTTCTGGCTGTTTCTTAACAACTATCTGGCATTGAGTATATCGAGATCTAAAAATTTTTTATAACGAGCCTACAGGAAACCATCTTTGGATTTGTCCAAGATTTTTGGAATTAATTTATTTCTCCCAGGAGTCGCTTGCTTTGGCTTTGGGGCATTTCATATAACAGGATTGTATGGTCCTGTTAAATGATTCAAAATCCTTTTCATTAGCAATTTGTCAAACCGTGGCAAATAGTTAAATGATTTTTCCATATGTTAGTTTGAACGACCACCGACACCTACACGAAAGATGGCAGTATTTTAAACTAATTTTATTATAACCCCTATTTTTTAAAGATTTTTGTACCAAAATTCCAAAATGGCTGCCTCTTGCTAAAAGTGAGGCCCCTCCATGGCTGTAATCCTTTAAGGCTGTAACCATCCATAACCCATTACAAGCTGTTACAGACTAAAGAACGCTGGCAACATGGCATGGCCCCCAAAAATGGCAGCTAACTTCGTTAGGCGTACCTTTCCCTTTTGCAATGCAATATATATGTAAAATTTGAAGAACAATTTCGTGCACGATAACGCCAGGGCCATTGCCACAACACCCAGATTCACACGTTTTCTAATCAATCCTTTTCTTCTTCTACCAGACGTTCAATACTCGAGAATTTCCCTCCAATCCCACAATCTCCATGCTTTTCACTTTAAATTCCCTGTTTGAGTATTTTCACTGTGTTTTCTTCGTGACTTCTCAGCAGTTACAGAGGTGGGTCCTGCTCTGTCAGATCTGATTTAAGCTTTGTTTTCTGTCATTTACAATGTTTGTTTAGCTTCGGGGATTGATATCCCTTCTGGGTATTGATTAAAATGGAAATTGCTAGCGTCACTTCTCCACGAATAAGATTAGATCAAGGTTCAAAGGAACCCCATGGAAACAATTTTGAGCTAGAACTATCCCATAATGTTGGTGACCGTAACCACCAATTCCATTCGATGAATGCACTAGAGATCTTAAGAGAAACCATTAGGATTTTACGGTACAACTCGTCCGGTTTTATGATCATTGCAGCTTTGTTAATTTGCCCAGTATCTGCAGTCCATATGTCTAATTTGTTAGTTGATCAATCCATTGTGAAGAGATTAACTGTTAGGCTTTTGTTAGTAGCCAAAACCAGTGGACTCCCATTGAGACCTTTTATCAAACAGTCATGCCGACGTTTTGCTGAAACGGCTGTTTCCTCGACAATGTGCTTCCCTTTGTTCATCACATTGTCTTTGTTATCAAAGGCGGCAGTGGTTTGTTGTGTAGATTGTACTTATTCAAGGAAATCAGCTGATGTTTCGAAGTTTTTTGTGATAATTGGAAAGTTTTGGAGGCAGCTTGTTTCAACATATGTGTGGATGTGTATGGTAATTGTTGGTTGTGTAACAACTTTCTTTGTGTTCCTTGTTGCTGCATGTAGTGTACTTTCTGTTATTGGTTTTACACCTGATTTAATCGTCTACACGGTGATAATGATGGGGCCAGTGTTCGCGGTTGTTTTTGCAAATGCAATTGTTGTCTGCAATATTGGAATTGTAATCTGTGTGTTGGAGGAAGTTTCAGGACAACAGGCATTGCATCGAGCTGGTGTCCTAATCAAGGGGCAGACTCAGGTTGCCCTTTTGATATTTCTTGGAACTACAATTGGGTTGGCATTTGTGGAAGGGTTGTTTGAGCATAGAGTAAAGACGTTGAGTTATGGAGATGGGTCTTCTAGGATCTGGGAAGGGCCTCTGTTGGTGATAATGTATTCGTTCGTAGTGCTTGTTGATTCCATGATGAGTACAGTTTTCTATTTCAGTTGCAGGTCTTATACCATGGAAGCCTCAGCTGGTGAATGTCAATCAATGTTGAAAACCATAGCAGCCTCAGCCGAATCATTGGGTGTTCAATGACATCATTGTACACATTGTTATGCTATTGGCTAATATTTTTCATGTTCATAACATGAGGATTTAACTGCCAGTTCCATTGTTGGAGTATCAATGAGTATCTGTTGTTGTTTTGTCAAAATTCCGGCAAGAAGGGTCTGCAGCTCATGATATGCTAAAGATATTCATGACTCACGTTCATAAAATTTCTTGTGACATACCATCACGGAATGAAAGAATAGCTATACAATATTTTGATTCAATACAAATGCATATAAAATATTCATCAATTATATAAGAATGATTTTGAGCATTGGGAAAGAATTGCTGTAGAAAAGTATGTTTGTTGATAGTGACAGCTTGAACATATGGACTGTTTTTTTTCTATCATTCTTTTTGTTGGAGAAGAATCATATGAATCTGCTCGTTATTGGATAAATGCGTTCTTGATTACTCCAGAAAATGGGTTTTTTAACTTGATTATTATGTCTTCGATGACCTGACTTTTGAAGATAGGAGGTAGAATCATATTCTAATGGCTTGGGCAGAGAATTTTCTGATCAGAGGCTCCTCGTGAACAAGTTTAAGATGAAGGGCATGTAGATAATTCCTTTAAATGACCATAGTCGAATCAAACTTGAAAGTTAGGATATATGAAAGATGAAACTTTACCCAATTTGGTCGTCAAATAGGACCATCACATGTGAATTAAATGACGTTGTAAGAGAAAGTATACGATGGAGTTTGTTTACTTCATGCCCTTTTGAGTTGCCTAAGCTTAAGCTATAATCTGTTTGCTTTTTCGCTTAATGTGGCTTTTAAGATCGAGTAAAGCCATAAGTTTATGAGAGAATAAATTAGCCCCTGCCAAATAAACAAATAAATATAGCAATTCGTTTATATTGTATCGTATTTATTTTATATCAAATATATATAAAATAAATAAAATTATTATGTAATCATTTATGTTGATATAATAAATATAAAATTTAATTTTTAAGTTTTGTCAAATTTATATATAATTAGATTTTAATAATATAAAATACGATATGTTAATGTGATATGAATACGATATAAAAATAAAATATAAAAGTAATAATTTTAAAATTTAAAATTTTAATAATAATTATAAATAAATTTAACAAAATAAAAAATATTATTATTATGTTAATACGAATTATGATATATAATTTTTTTATAAAATATAATATAAATATATAAATTTTAATATTTTGTAATATACACAAATCGATAAATTTATATGTAATTATTACAAAAATTTTAGACTTACTTCTTATTTTATTTTATTTTTTTGATCGCATGTCGATTAAAATTATCAGTTTTACAAATAAATAAAATAATAAAAGTATAAAGGATAATTTTGATATTTGAAAGTTTAAAACCTAACCTTCAGTGCATTTTCTCTGAAAGCAAACTCAAGTCGTAGCTGGGAAGTAACGGCTTCAAAATTTTGTTACGTCTTTCTAGCTTTCTCTTTCTTAATTGCAGCGGGACTTGGTAACTTTAAAAATTCGAAAAACTTGAATCGGTCCTAACAGGTGAGTAAGCCACTCTCTTTTTTACACACTCCTTAGAAAAAACCCTCTGCGTTTTCCTCTGCGTTTTCCTCTGCGTTTTACCCGTTCGATGAAATGCCTAAAACAAAATTTTTGCAATTTTTGCAGAAGCGCGAGATCAAAACCAATTAATTTTTGCTGGGTAGAAGAAAGAAGTAATGGACAGCTTAAACCAGGCCAAAATACAAAAATTTGAAGAATTTGTTGATCGCCGTCTTAAACCAGATCTTGTTCGTGCTATTGCTGAAAGGTATCATCTTGTTGTTTTTAAAAGGAATAACATTTACATGTTTTTCTCACTAGTATTTAGTTTGATTTTTTCATATTTGAACAGCAAAAAAAACAAAAAAAAAAAAACAACATTACTGAAACGTAGGCTTCTCTGTGCACTAGGATATATGAGTTTTTAGATTTAGAAGAGATCAAAACTTCTAGTGGTAGATCATAGAAGACGTGAATGCAAGTAATAAAAAATGATATGATAGTTAAGGAAGTAGATGAAAACGTTGTGATAGAACTAACTGGCGCAAGAGGATTCAAAATTATGACCTAATATGATTCCCTTTTTTCACCTTTTGTACAGCCGAACCAGAGTTATGGGATATAATATCTAGTTTTTTGTTGTTTTTATTTTTGCAGGGACAAGGTTTTTGAGCAGCAAAAAATTTTGTATCCATTTTTCTAGTTAGAAAGATGATGTTTTTTCAATCATTTTAAATAAGAATGTGCTAAAGATTTTTGCTTTGTATCTGTTTACTTTGACACTGTGTTCTGTAGCTCAGATTTGCGAAAGAATATAGAAAATTTAGAGCAAAACAGTGTAACGAATCTTCGGACATTGGTTAATCTTGGGTCTGAAGTGTACATGCAAGCAGAAGTGTAAGTCTTCAATGTCTGTTGTTTTTGGTGTCTTATCATCCACATGTTTTTAGTTTTGCATATATGTTTACTCCATTTTTTTAATTGCACTGAAATTTATGCATTTGTGTAGTGTTTTTTACTTTGCCATTTTAGCTAATAGGTGAAATGGGATTATTCATGTTTTAATTGCCCTTTAGATGTTTTTGGTTTAAGGGCGACCATGTATGTAATGTATGTTTCAACTTTGATTTTTGTTGAACTTTGTGATTGCAAGTGAATTTTGATGTAAGACTTTTGTCATCCTATGCTTAATCCGTCATTCATTTTTCTTTCCTTTTCTTGGATGTGTGTGCTCTTGGTGTTTTGGGGCCTTCTTCTTCATGTTTTCAGGCCAGATACACAACGAATATTTTTGGATATTGGACTAGGATTTCATGTGGAGTTCACCTGGTCAGAAGCGTTAAAGTTCATCTCGTTGAGGGAGGAAAAGTTGGAAAGGTATATATGACTTTTCTTAAATTGATCAAGCAGCTTTGCTTGGAAGTTCTTTCGCATATTTGCTTATAGCCATAAGTACTTCTCAATACTTAGTTGTTTCTAATCAGTCAGATAGAAATGTTATGTATCATCCGCTCTTTGTAAAACCTAATATGTTATGCAAGGTGTATTGTTAGTTTAGTTTAATAATGCCATGGGATCCACTAGTGCTACTATATGGTAGAATGAAACTTAAATCTTCAACCATAATTTCCTATATTTCCAGTATGAGTTGAGAAGCTGGTTTTGCTGATCTAGACTTTTATTTCTTCATTATTTATGTTTAGTTGTTCTAAACAAGTTAAAAGCATGGAAAACTTGAATTTAGGATAGTTTTACTAGCATGTAATTCTCGATTCCTAGTCTGTGCTAGAATCAGTGTTGCTGCATGCTGAGGAACAAATTGGCTAGTTATTCTTAAAGTTCCGTTGTTCTAAAATCATTCTCCTTCAAATTTGGCATCAATCATCAAGATAGTTCCATAGTAGAGGTTAGAGTTTGAACAGGCGTTGGCCTGCACAATAGAATGTGATCATAAGATTGAAGGCCTTCATGTATTAAGTTTCTGAATAGCTTCCCCTGCTGTTTTTCTCAAGTATTCTTTACAAATGCACTATGCAGGCAAATAGAGGAGTATACCCGCTTGATTGCATCAATTAAAGCCCAGATTAAGCTGGTATGTTGCATAGCTTCCCTCTGCTTTTTCTCTCAAGTATCTGCTTTTTTGGTTGGCGTTTACTATCTATGATTCATATACTCTTACTACAGGTTTGCGAAGGAATTCGAGAGTTGCTTCAGATCCCAGAAGAGAAAACTGTAGAAGGGCGAGTTTTTTAGCATTTACAGCTAGAATATATCTGTTACTTATCCTCATGATGAACAAACTTTTGAGAACACAATGAAATGGAACTTTGCACTTGATTCCTTTTTGCACTGCTGCTATCTGTGATCAAGAATTCTAGTTAGAATGACAAGCTTTTCCATCAAAATCTTTCATGTCCAATGGTTCTTATCTCATTGTAACATGCAGGCTGCAGAAAGCAAAAGTTGTGGCTTTTGATCTCCTTTTTTTTTTTTTTGATCTCTTGCCTGTCAAAGTATCAACTCGTTCGGAGTAACAGACTTCTCACTGTTTCATTCATTCTTCATTCAACAGAGAAAGAGAAGCATACGTTATATAATAAGACAGAAGGTTAAGGAGTGCCCTCTAAACCTAACAATGGAGATAATGATGATCCACGTGTCGTGTATCTAGTGGCTTAAGTGAGGTCCCTAATCTCTTCTGTCTGAAAACCCATGATTGGTTTAGAGAGCAGAGTCCTTCTGTCCCTTGTTGTCGCAGTGCTTTAAAGCCATACCGAACCACACTGAGGAAAATAAGCTAAACGAGAGCTGACATCGTATTGTGGTGGGAAAAAAGAAAAGAGCTGAAAAGTGAACCGACAAAAGGGCAAATCAAAAGTCAAACTTCAGTGGGCTTTTCTTGAAATCCCAGAAAAGAACTCATTTTCCATGGATTGTCTTGGAAAAAACAACTTCTTCGTTCGTTCATCTCCACCATCTCCACCACAACCAACATGAAGTAGCAGTCCACCAAGCAAATTCAGGGCCTTGGAAGAAAGCGAACGAGATTTGTAAAATCCTGACTAATGGGACTGTGAAGGTTGGTGCTAGAGTTGGATATTATATGGCCTTTGGGTGGAGGGTTTGGTCAGTTGGGGCAGTTAATGGGGTCGTAGCAGCTATGTTCCTGTCATTGGTGTATGCCGAAGTCAGGAGGTGGCGTGCAAGAGTCAAGGAAGAGAAGAAGGTTCAAGAGAAAAACCAAGATGTCAAAGAAAATCCTGGAAGCAAAGACAGTTAAAATATCTGCTTCCCTTGTCAGCGCTGCTCAACTGTAAAAACTGATAAAAGATAAGAGAAAAGATTGTTCTTGTTCTTGTTCTGTTTCTTCCTTGTTAGTCAGAGTCACAGGAGTTGGAATCCAAGTACAACTTCTGACAGACTTACATTTATAATAACTCATTCTACAAGTTTCAATTTCATGGCGCAGAAGATAAACCAGCTGTTGGTTCAAATTGCTCATATGAACGAGAGCTACTATCAGCACAACGCAGGCTTCCTGTGCTTCGAGTCAGCTGACTGACCCATTGATCAATTATGCCAGTTTTTACTACTCCATATTTGTACAATTATATGAGCATTAATTTCACAAAATATTTTATTCATATAAATAATAAATTTTCATCAAATTTATTATTTATGTCAAAAAATAAACAAAATAAAAATACCATAACAAAATTCAATGAAATTGAAGTACGATAACAAGTTTGACCTTAACTCTAAATGGTTCGATAGTCAAAAAATTTTTTAAAAAATCTAACTTTATTGAATTGATTTTATTTTTATTATTATTATTATTATTTTGTTTAAAAAATTAAACCAGACTCTTTTAATAATAATAACTATACATTTGAATTGATAAGTACCATGTCTCAACTATCTTAAATATTGTTTTGTAAATTTTATGTAAATTTGATAATTCATATATTTATATTTTGTTTGTTTCATACTAAATATGTGTAAAATAATAAATATTTATACAATTTTTTAAAAAAAATTTTAAATTATGTTATTTTTGTATTATATCATCATATCATATTATGTTTTAAATTATCAAATTTAATTTTACTTCTGAATTTTGAAAAGAAAAATTTGTTTACTTAAATAAAACAAACACAATAAACTTTCACATAAAAACATAAAAAAAAAAAAAATTCCGTGCTTGCTAGTAAATTTTCAAGCTCACTATAGTTAGGTTGAAAGCTTTTCCAAATTGGGTGAGCGAAGGGCCAAGGCCCAAAATCATTTAAAAGCCCCAAAGCCTAGATAGCAAGTTTCAATCGACCGTCTCTCAAGTTTCTTGCTACGGAAGTCGGGTCGGACGACTCGAAAAAGGGGAATGCTTAAAGCAGAACAATTTGATAAGGAAGCGTGTAACTGAGGAACAGATCGATTCGTTTATTTTCTTCTCTGGTTCGAGTTAACATTTTCGCCATTTTTAGTTTACATTTCTACTTCAAAGGTTCGTTTATTTTTTTTCCCCTTAAATTCCCATTAGATTCAATATATTTCTGTTGAGTTTCTTGAACTGCCGAGTTTTTATGTTCGATTTAGTTCATTTTATGATTATTCTTTGAAATTTACTATCCCTCGTAGTTTACTCATTTCTCTGTGGTCAAGACGGCGCCTCCGTGCTGGCGCCGCTGCCATCGATTTGTTGTCGGCGGTGTTATGTCGTTTTATTCCTTGTTTTGTTCTGATTTCTGATTGAAGATCATTGGTAAAAAATAATTTTGAATGTTAGAAAAGGGAGTGCAACATTAATAGTTCTTCGATTATTCTTATATCCTTTTGATTTGAGAGAGATTTGAAATGAAGTTTCGATTAAGAGGGGGGAATAGGGGCAGATCAGATGCGTAAAACTTTTAACTGCTTTTCACTTTTGAATACACTATTAGGTGGCTTAGCTCTTTTCCAGTTTGTCATCATTTGATTGAAAATTGTGAGGGTTTAAGTATTCTATGGGGGGTGCCTATTAGCACTTGGTTTTATTCTGACGTGACGGTTTCTTCTGTGAGAAACTACATTGACATTCCATAGCTATTTGAGGCTTACTGAAGTGAAACTTGATTTTGTAAGTGGAGATCAGGAAAAAGAACGCTGATGCCTTAATTCTTGTTCTTTCGCTATATGTTGGTACCTATAGTAAGTGACATGCTTTTGTAGTTGCTGATAAATAGTGTATACTGTCCAAAGAGTTGCTAATTGCGCACTATTTCCTAGTATGTCTCTGACATGGTACATGGGAAGACGGATGATGATTTGTAGACTGTCAAAACATGTTCAAAGGGGGACTGAACAATAATTTTTTTTTTTTTTGTTTTTTGTTTTCAAGATTTGGAATGAATTGTTGTATGGCCTGTGAAGTTTGGAGTTTGCTTTGTAAGAATAGCTCTGGTTTTGCAAAAAAGGCAAGTTTTTGATGATGCTTGTCTTTGTCTTGAGTGATGAAATAATTTAATTTCTTGCTATTAAATTCCATTGACTGTTGCATTTTGTTAGTTGGTTCTGTATAAGATTTACTGACTATAATGGCTGCAATCCCTGTTTTCAAAGTAGCTAGTAACTTCTTGGGTACCTTTGTGTCTATTTTTGTAGTGGAATTTAATTATTTATGCAAGTTCATCTACGTCAAATTGAATTGTTGATTTTGCAGGATTTGGTATTCCTAAGCATTTACGATGTCTTCATCATATCTCCCAGCAACTACTGATTCAGTTGCACAGGCCCTAGAAGCCAAAACACCATCTGAAGCCATCTCAATCCTCTATCGTGTACTAGAAAATCCTTCATCCGCTCCTGATGCTCTGCGGATTAAAGAACAGGCCATAACAAATCTCTCAGATCTTCTTAGACAAGAGAACCGAGCTGAGGAGCTCAGAAGCCTTCTAACCCAATTGAGGCCCTTTTTTGCATTAATTCCAAAGGCTAAAACTGCTAAGATTGTCCGTGGTATAATTGATGATGTAGCTAAAATACCAGGAACATCAGATCTCCAGATTTCTCTCTGCAAGGAAGTGGTGCAGTGGACTCGTGCTGAGAAGCGAACTTTCCTACGCCAACGAGTTGAGGCAAAGCTTGCAGCTCTTTTGATGGACAACAAGGAGTACTCAGAAGCATTGAATCTCCTTTCTGGCCTAATCAAGGAGGTCAGAAGGTTGGATGACAAGCTGCTTCTTGTGGACATAGACTTGTTAGAGAGTAAGCTTCATTTCTCTCTTCGAAACCTGCCGAAAGCCAAGGCATCTCTAACAGCTGCAAGAACAGCAGCAAATGCAATTTATGTGCCACCAGCTCAACAGGGTAATATAGATTTGCAGAGTGGAATCCTCCATGCAGAGGAGAAGGATTACAAGACTGCTTATAGCTATTTCTTTGAAGCATTTGAAGCTTTCAATGCTCTTGAAGATCCTCGTGCAGTATTTAGCCTCAAGTATATGTTGTTGTGCAAAATAATGGTGAGCCAGGCTGATGATGTTGCTGGTATAATATCATCCAAGGCAGGGCTACAGTATGTTGGGCCTGAACTTGACGCCATGAAAGCTGTTGCTGATGCCCATGCAAAACGTTCCCTGAAGCTTTTCGAGACTGCTCTTCGTGATTTCAGGGCCCAACTAGAGGAAGATCCTATTGTTCACAGGCACCTTTCTTCCCTGTACGACACTCTATTGGAACAGAACCTCTGCCGATTGATTGAGCCTTTCTCCAGGGTTGAGATTGCTCATATTGCTGAACTGATTGAATTGCCTGTAGATCATGTGGAGAAGAAACTTTCTCAGATGATTCTGGATAAAAAGTTTGCAGGAACTCTGGATCAGGGTGCTGGATGTCTCGTCATATTTGACGATCCCAAGACCGATGCTATCTACCCCGCAACATTGGAAACCATCTCCAACATTGGCAGGGTTGTAGATAGTCTCTATGTTAGGTCTGCTAAGATAATGGCATAGGGTTTGGGCATATGTAGCTGCTGATCGTGTTGATCCAGAAACACATGCTTTAATGTTTCATCCAGAAAACATTTGATTCAAACATGTGGAGTTGATTCAAACAATCTTGCAATTTGCTTTACCCGATATTTTGCTAGAATTTTGTGACAGATTGCCATTTCTTTGAATCTAGCTTGTTCACTTATTATTCGGAAATTTTGGTTCTTTTATATCTTTTTTATTGCACCCTGTCGCATGTTTCATGTTACAATTTATATTAATTTGTGAGATATTATTTACTTTGATTGTTTTGAAATTTATTATTTATTATGTGAAATTCATGATTTTTCTCTAGAATCATTTTTTAGTAGTGTATCTTCATTTAAAAAATTGGCAATTGAGTTGATTTTTGAAATTAATTTAATTATAAAATCGTCCATTTTGAATTAAATAATTAAATATTTGTTACTACTACTTGAATTTGTGCATCTAACCTAAGTTTTTATCACTTGAGTTTGTTTTTCTTTTTTTCGAAAGTATCAATAATCTATGATTAACGTGCTGTGCACGCACAAAAAAAAATGTAAAAGATTTCACATGTTTAAGAATAATTTAAATGAAAATACCCATTTGGTATTTTTTCAGAATAATTTAAATTATTACTTTGTCGTAGTTAGTAATACTTTAATTATCGAAACAAAACCATTGCAGCTTTTCTTCGCGTCCCTATAACAAAAATGAAAAAAAGAAAAACGAAATGTGAAGGGGCTTTTATGTAAATTAAAAATTTCACTTTCATTTTCGGTCTGTCTCAGCCCTCAGGACTCTGCTACGCTGTCCTCGTTCCCCATTTTCTCTTTTTTCTCCCTTCAGAGGGGGAAAAAAAAAAAGAAAGAGAAATCCATTCATTGTTGGATCTCGCTCTTTCGATCCACAAAGGTAACTTGTCTTTTTCGCTCGATGTCATCTCAATTTTATCTTCAACGATTTAATGCTCTCCTTGTTTTATTTTGCTGAAAATTTTCCGTCTTTTTGGTTATAATTCTATATGCATTGAGCGGCAGTATGGTGTTTAGGAAAAGAAATGAAACGAAAATGAAAACTAACACGATTTTGATTTTTTTTTTTTCATTTTTGAAAGTTGACATGAACTAATCGTCAAAAGCTGTGCATTTAGAATTTTAAGTTTTTTTTTTTTTTTTTTTTTTATCATATCCTTATTAATGCCGAACTGGTGCATTAGATGTCTTTCATTTTATTGACTGCAATCTGATATTCTGATGAAATGTATGGATTTATTTCATTTTGCTAGATCTCTGAACTATGATAAATACTGTATGAATTTGTTTCATTTCATTTGTTTTCTTGGAGCTTCACATTTGGTAGGCTACATATTTTACACTAGGCATTCATATGTAATAAGCATGTTGTATACATAGAGCCAGAATTTAGAGGTTCTGTGCATCAGGAGTGGAGAAGCTGGCCTTAGGCCATGGTTTGGAGTATATCATATTTATCTTCTCTTGTTTCTTTTGCTTTACTGGTGCATTTAGATGTTCTTTTAGTCTCTGTCTCTTTGCTCGACAGTACAAACATACGTACTTACTTGCACCTATTATGTTTGCGCATGTCACTTTATGAATTCTTCTGCGTATTTGTTGTGGCCACTGAGGCTGCTTTTTCAATGTCTAACTTTATTCCTCTTTTTAGTCGTTGAGCGTTACTTGGTTTTTTCAGTACATGAAATGGTTAATGAGCTTGTTTGTGATGGTTATCTTTTGTAAATCGTGAAGGTATGCTCTGGTGGGGTCACTGTGCCTTCCTTTGCCTTCCTTTCTAGCTGTTAGGAAATATAGAAAGGCCTTAGGTCCAAGACAGAATATTGCTCAGAAATGGGGCGTCTAAAGCTGCAACCTGGAATCAAGGCAATTGAGGAAGAACCTGAGGACTGTGATACTACATGTTCTAACAAAGCTACTTTGGCATGTATGATTAATTCAGAAGTAGGTTCTGTATTAGCTGTCATGAGGAGGAATGTAAGATGGGGCGGTCGATACATTTTGGGTGATGATCAGCTAGAACACTCTTTAATTCAGTCATTAAAGGCATTACGAAAGCAAATTTTCTTGTGGCAGCATCAGTGGCATACTATCAACCCTGCTCTGTATCTCCAGCCCTTTTTAGATGTGATTCGATCAGATGAAACTGGTGCGCCAATCACTGGTGTTGCTCTATCTTCTGTTCACAAAATTTTAATCCTTGATGTGATTGATCAAAATACTGTTAATGTCGAAGATGCTATGTGTTTAGTAGTTGATGCTGTGACTAGCTGCCGTTTTGAGGTGACTGATCCTGCATCAGAAGAAGTTGTACTGATGAAGATACTTCAGGTTCTTCTTGCTTGCATGAAATGTAAAGCCTCACTTATGTTGAGTAATCAGCATATTTGCACAATAGTTAACACTTGCTTTCGTATAGTTCACCAAGCAGAGAAGAAAAGTGAGTTATTACAATGGATAGCTCGCCACACAATGCATGAATTAATGAGGTGTATATTTTCACACCTTTCAAGTGTTGACAACACAGAACATCCCTTGGTTAACACAATTGGCACTGCTAAACAAGAGGTTAGTGTTTCTTCCATTGTTCCTCTCGTTTTTCATCTTTTCTTTGGCTTCAACTTCTCCTTCATCTTGTCTTCTGTTGTCTGATGAAAGTAGGATAAAAGAAAAGATGCCAGAAGCCAAATTGATATTTCTTAAGTTTCGTTCAATTTTTATGGTTTATGATTTTCATCAGTATCACATCATCTATTCAGGTTGGACTTTTTTAAGACATATTGAAAATCAAGCATTCTTTGAATTAACTATCTCTACTAAATCTTCAGTAATCAGGCCACAAAAGGTATTGTTCACACATGTTTGTGTGTGTATGCTTTTGAACCTTCTTAACCTAGATTGTGGACAATGGTAGCGCAGACCCACCACATTGCTCTCTGAACTTAGTCTGTTCTGTGTGGGGCACCATATTGCAGTGTGCTTATTTGTTTTGATGGTAATTACTAGATGTTGTTATTAGTGAGGTACAATGAAGGGATGAATGGCACTATTGACATGTTTTTGAGTAGGGCCAATAGGCCAATATGTTCTTTGTTGATTTACTTATTTATGGGTTGGGAGGGGGTGGGGGGTTGATGATGGTGAAGTGAGTTACTTGAGATTGTGGAATGATAAACAAAACTGAGAAGTCTAGGGTTTTCTGTTTTTCAGCTTGGTGGGATGGATAACAATTATGCATTTGGGGCTAAACAAGTGGAGAATGGAAATGGCTCTGAGTATGACGGCCAAGCATCTTCTGGGAGTTTTGCATCCAATGGTTCTGCAGGTCTGGGAGCAACTGTGAAGGAAGAAAGTATAATAGTAGCTGGTAATGGAAAGGAGACAGTTCCATATGATTTGCACCTCATGACAGAGCCATATGGTGTCCCTTGCATGGTGGAGATATTTCATTTCTTGTGTTCTTTATTAAATGCTGTTGAGCATGCGGGAATGGGCCCCTATTCAAATACCCTAGCGTTTGATGAAGATGTGCCACTTTTTGCATTGGGTCTAATTAACTCTGCCATAGAATTGGGTGGGCCTTCCTTCCGCCGTCACCCGAGGCTATTGAGCTTGATTCAGGATGAATTATTTCGTAATCTGATGCAATTTGGCTTGTCAATGAGTCCACTTATTCTTTCAATGGTATGTAGCATTGTTCTAAATCTGTATCACCATCTGCGTACAGAACTCAAATTACAGCTTGAGGCTTTCTTTTCCTGTGTAATTCTGATGCTTGGACAAGGCAAATGTGGAGCTTCATACCAGCAGCAAGAGGTGGCTATGGAAGCCCTTGTTGACTTCTGTAGGCAGAAAACATTTATGGTGGAGATGTATGCTAATCTAGATTGTGACATAACTTGCAGCAATGTATTTGAAGACCTTGCTAATTTGTTGTCAAGGAGTGCATTCCCCGTGAACGGCCCTTTGTCTGCAATGCACATTCTTGCCTTGGATGGTTTAATTGCTGTTATCCAGGGAATGGCTGAGAGGATTGGCAATGGATCAGTTAGTTCAGAGCAGGCGCCGGTTAGTCTTGAGGAATATACACCATTCTGGATGGTGAAGTGTGATAACTACAGTGATCCCAGTTATTGGGTTCCATTTGTTCGGCGGAGAAAATACATCAAGAGAAGGTTAATGATTGGAGCTGATCACTTTAACCGTGACCCAAAAAAAGGGTTAGAATTTCTCCAAGGAACACATCTTTTGCCCGACAAACTTGACCCGCAAAGTGTGGCTTGCTTTTTCAGGTACACTGCTGGATTAGATAAGAATCTTGTTGGGGATTTCCTGGGAAATCACGATGAGTTCTGTGTGCAGGTTCTTCTTGAATTTGCGGGGACTTTTGATTTCCAAGATATGAATCTGGATACTGCTCTAAGACTGCTTTTGGAAACTTTTCGCTTGCCCGGAGAATCACAAAAGATACAAAGGGTGCTGGAGGCATTTTCTGGGAGGTACTATGAGCAATCGTCACATATTCTAGCTAACAAGGATGCTGCTCTGTTATTATCATATTCACTTATAATGCTTAACACAGATCAGCACAACGTTCAAGTAAAGAAAAAGATGACAGAGGAGGATTTCATCCGGAATAATAGGCATATTAATGGAGGCAATGATCTGCCACGAGAATTTCTGTCAGAACTATACCACTCAATATGCAAGAATGAGATCCGCACAACTCCAGAACAAGGCTTTGGTTACCCTGAAATGACCCCAAGTCGGTGGATTGATTTGATGCACAAGTCTAAGAAAACTGCACCGTTCATTGTAGCTGATTCTAGAGCCTACCTTGACCATGATATGTTTGCTATAATGTCAGGTCCAACAATTGCTGCTATCTCTGTTGTATTTGATCATGCTGAACATGAAGATGTTTACCAGACCTGTATTGATGGATTCTTAGCTGTTGCGAAAATTTCAGCATGCCACCATCTTGAAGATGTACTGGATGACCTAGTTGTGTCCCTGTGCAAGTTTACCACCCTTTTGAATCCATCATCTGTTGAGGAACCAGTGTTAGCTTTTGGTGACAACACCAAAGCTAGGATGGCAACTATAACTGTTTTTACTATTGCAAATAGATATGGTGATTATATTCGCACAGGTTGGAGGAATATACTGGATTGCATCTTACGACTGCACAAGCTGGGCCTTCTTCCTGCTCGTGTAGCCAGTGATGCAGCTGATGAATCAGAGCTCTGTGCTGACCCCATTCATGGAAAGCCAATTACAAATTCTTTATCTTCAGCTCACATACAGTCCATAGGAAATCCCAGAAGATCCTCTGGATTGATGGGCCGCTTCAGTCAGCTTTTATCTCTTGATACAGAGGAGCCAAGATCACAGCCCACCGAACAACAACTTGCTGCTCATCAACGAACCCTTCAGACGATTCAAAAATGCCACATTGACAGCATATTTACTGAGAGTAAATTTTTGCAAGCTGAATCATTGTTGCAACTAGCACGAGCACTGATTTGGGCTGCTGGGCGGCCACAGAAAGGGAGTAGCTCACCTGAGGATGAAGATACTGCAGTTTTCTGCCTGGAGCTGCTTATTGCAATTACCCTGAACAACCGTGATAGGATTGTGCTTCTGTGGCAGGGTGTCTATGAGCACATAGCGAAAATTGTTCAATCAACTGTTATGGCTTGTGCCCTGGTAGAGAAGGCTGTTTTTGGGCTTCTTAGAATTTGCCAACGGCTGCTTCCTTACAAAGAGAACCTGGCCGATGAACTTTTGAGGTCCCTGCAACTTGTCTTGAAACTTGATGCTCGAGTGGCCGATGCATACTGTGAGCAAATTACACAGGAAGTAAGTCGTCTAGTGAAGGCAAATGCTACCCACATAAGATCCCAAATGGGGTGGCGTACAATCACATCTTTACTTTCTTTCACTGCCCGGCATCCAGAAGCATCTGAAGCTGGTTTTGATGCACTATTATTTATTATGTCTGATGGGGCTCACTTGCTCCCAGCAAATTATGTTCTCTGCATAGATGCCGTGAGGCAGTTTGCTGAGTCCCGTGTTGGACAGGCAGAGCGATCTGTACGTGCACTGGATCTTATGTCATGTTCTGTTGATTGTTTGGCTAGGTGGGTCAATGAGGCCAAGGAAGCAATGGGAGAGGAGGATGCCGCAAAGATGTATCAGGATATTGGTGATTTGTGGCTGAGGCTTGTGCAGGGACTGAGAAAAGTTTGTTTGGACCAGAGAGAAGAGGTCAGAAACCATGCTCTTCTATCATTGCAGAAGTGCTTGACAGGAGTGGATGGGATCCACATTTCACATGGTGTATGGTTGCAATGTTTCGATCTTGTAATCTTCACAATGCTTGATGACTTGCTTGAAATTGCTCAGGGACACCAAAAGGACCACCGAAATATGGAAGGCACACTTATTCTGGCCATGAAGCTCCTTTCAAAAGTGTTTTTACAGTTACTCCATGAGCTCTCACAGTTAACAACGTTCTGCAAACTATGGCTTGGTGTGCTCAGCCGAATGGAAAAATATATGAAGGTAAAAGTCAGAGGTAAGAAAAGTGAGAAGCTTCAGGAGCTAGTGCTTGAGGTCCTTAAGAACACGTTGCTTATAATGAAGACAAAGGGGGTACTTATCCAGAGGAGTGCCCTAGGTGGAGATAGCTTGTGGGAACTGACTTGGCTACATGTGAATAACATTGCACCATCTTTACAGTCTGAGGTTTTCCCTGATCAAGACCCAGAGCAATCATTGCTCAAGCATGGCGAAACTGGTGTCATATCTGGCGAAACAGTTTCGGTTCCTTCTAATGAAACAGCCGCCACTGAAGAGGCTGTTGCAGGAGTTTAACATTGTGTACAGTTTGCCACTTGAAAAGGGTTTGTCAGTGCATCTGTAGATCGACATGTGCAATACATTGCTATTTTTGGAGGTCATGCTGCTAAAGATTCATCAAATCCGAGTATTATGGCAACAGGGATAGCGAACCAGTAGACATTCAGACAACCTTCCCTAGAAATGTGGATAAGTTGATCAGTTGATAATTGCTGCTTCCATGGAACCTTTGCCAAAATTTGCTCGCTAAAAATTGGTCTTGGTCTGTATATGGTGTTCCTGCAGTGAGAAGGATTCATCCCATTCATTTTGATTAGTTGCAAACCTGTTGCAGTCAATTATATTTGCCTTTGCTCACTGATTTATAGAAGCATAGAATTAGAAGATTTTACTTGGAATGGTAATGAAGCATTTTGTTCTCACTCTTGTGCTATATATATCACTGAATTTTTCAGAAATTGGTCGGTCATAGATCAAAATGTGGCTTGGATAATCATCCCATTATGAAGATTTTTCGTAATTGAATCTTCAATGCAGGACAAAGAGTTCAAGGTTCCACTTTTCAACCTTGCTTCCCCATAGGCATTTCTTTGACTCTTTTTTTTCAAATTATTTTTTATTTGTTTATTTATCTCAGCCGATGCGAAAAAAATTTAAGCTTTCTGTGAAAAAAAAAGAATTTATGCCATTTATTGTTAATGGGATTAAAACATAAGGAAGGTACAATTCGCAAGGTGTAAAACGCACCGTTTGGACGCCAAAGGGAAGTTCAACAAACACGAGGGAGAGAATCTAGCTTCCTCACTATAAAAAGTCAATTAAATTCTCTGCCTTCTCTCTTCGAAAACAGTTGGGGTGAAAATTTGATTATCTTACTTAAACCCCCGACGACCTACTGTTTTCTCCAATCAGATCTAAATCTTTGCTTTTATTTTTGTCCTTCTCTGGTGATCTGATCTTTGTCTGAAAAGTTTTGCAAGATGAGTGAGGTGTTCGAAGGGTACGAACGACAGTACTGTGAACTCTCAGCCAATCTTTCCCGGAAATGCAATTCTGCTTCTCTTATTCTCGATGCAGGTATTTCCTCAATCCATTTCAAAAACCCAAAAAAAAAAAAAAAAAAAACCCTTTTGAAGGAAAATTTTTTGGTATAATTCTTTATGGTTGACTACTTTTTTGCAGAACAGAAGAAGCAGAAGTTTTCCGAGATAAATTCTGGGATTGATGAGGCTGATGTCCTGGTACTATGTTGTCTAAGGATGTCTTTGCTCTTTTTTTTTTTTTTTTTTTCCTTATCTTTGGGTTGTGTGATATTGATTTGGATATTGGGTTTTTTGGTAGATTCGGAAAATGGACCTGGAGGCAAGGAGTTTGCAGCCAGGGATAAAGGCAACACTTCTTGCTAAATTAAGGGAATATAAATCAGATCTGAATAAGTTGAAGAGGGAATTCAAGAGAATTTCTTCACCTAATGCTAATCAGGCTGCTCATGATGAGTTGTTGGAATCTGGGATGGCTGATGCGCACGCGGTAATTTCTGGATAATATATCATCTCCTTAAGTCTTTTTTTGTCCATGCTATAGGAAAACTGTGTTTGATTAATTTAGGATGTTTGAGGATTGATCACTTTATTTAACTCTCTGCATCTATTATAGCTTGTGTCCACCAATTTTATGTTGCTGGAAGACATGTTATATGTTGCTTGTTTTCAGAAGCAAATATTTCTTTACTAATATCCCTATTGCATCACGATTCTATGTTATCTTTTAGTTGGGGGGGAGAGGGTGAGCCTTGGTGCAATTGTAATGCTGATTCATTGTGACCATGAGGTCATGTTAGTCACAGTCTCTCAAAAGCAGTTTTTCTTCTGCTGAGAAGGGGGAAGGCTGCATGTATCTGGCCCTCCGTAGATTTTGTAATGGGAGTGCCTCATGCACTGGGGCTGCTGTTTTAGTAAGTTGGGAAGGTGGAATTTGATAGACTCATTTATTGATAGTTTGGCATTATGAGAATTGTTCATGATCACTTTATCAGTGCTAATTTCTACATTTTGTTGTTTGCTGTTTGTTGTATTACCATTATCACCCTTTGATGACTGCTAAATATGTTTGATTTACCACTGATTCTGTATGAAATGCAAATGCTTGTTTTTAACTGTTGAGCTAGTTGTGAAGTTTTTTTCTAGTGGTGACTGATGGTATAGGTTTCTGCTGAGCAAAGAGAAAGATTGTCAATGTCAGTGGAGAGATTAAATCGGTCAAGTGACAGAATTAAGGAGAGTACAAGAACTATTCTGGAGACAGAAGAGCTTGGTGTCTCTATCCTTGAAGATTTGCATCAACAGCGCCAGACTCTTCTACATGCCCATAACAAGGTGTAATTTCTGACCAAAATACTTGTGTACTGATTCAAGTTAACTTCTATAGCACATTGTTCTTTATCAATTGAATCTTTGAGTACTCTCCAGTCGGTGTTGTCTCTGTCGGGGACATGTTTAGCCAGCATCTTTAACGGAGGAGCCAAGGCTAAAATGCACACACATGAAGTGCTTCTATAAATGATAGGATTTTTATTATTGATTTTATTTCTTTGTTGTTCTTTTACAGCTTTATGATGTTGATAATGCCATTGACAAGAGTAAGAAAGTTTTAACTACCATGTCGCGGAGGATTACCAAGAACAAATGGATCGTTGTCTCAATAATTATAGCTCTCGTCCTTGCAATTGTCTTAATCCTTTATTACAAGATTTCACGTCACTAATGAATCTTTGAACCATTGGGCAACTTACTGATGTTCTTGTTTGCTTTTTCTGCAATTTTGTATATATACTTGTTAGCCATATGATGGCAGGCTTCATCAGCCATATGATGCTTCGTCTTTATGTATGTTGAACTGATATCGTACATTTGTATTGGTTTATGCTTGGTCACATATGCTCTTGTATTCAAGACGAGCCATCTAATGGTGAAACCATTAAACTATCGTGTATCAACATTGAACACGAGCTATGAATTGCAGAGGTGGCAAACGGGTAGGATTAAGATTAGGGGTGTAAATGATATAATGTTTGCAAGCTAATCGGGGATAAAATTTGTATTCAATTCGGTCATTATTAAGCTTGAGTTATTATTAAGCTTGAGTTTGAATAATTTGATTTATTGAATCGAATTAGAACATTTTAATATTAACTTGAATAACTAATTAAATTTTATTTTTTTATTATTTGAATTAAAAAATAATTATTTTTATCTTTATATATATCAATTCAAGTTCCAGCATGAATTTGAATATATAATTGAGTTTGAAATTGAAAATGAAAATTGAGTCTATTTTTTAAACAAGTTTAATAAAACGAATTTAAGTAATTTAAGTTTTATTTCGAATTGAGTATGAATTTAAAAATTTAAATTTAAATTCGATCAAGCTTGAGTAAAGTTTTAAACAATAAATTTTGAGTCAGATTTGAAAATCTTACTGTATTAATTTGATTAGATTTGAACATCTAACTGTATTAATTTGATTCGATTATACACGTAAGATAATTTTGGATTAGGATTAATAATTTCGAACTGTTTACCCTTGGCTTGTTGAAAAGTTGGGCTTAGTTGGATACATTTACAATTGGTCAGGCCCATTTAATAATAGGATTAAGCCCACCTCCCCAGTATATTTGACCCGACCCAACACCTTGGGCTGGACTCGCCTCGGAAGAAAAAAAAATCTGCCAGACTCGTCAGATATGGAGAAAGAGATTCACAAAGCCGAATTCCCTACTTCTTTCTCCAGAGTTTACACAGTTCTCCACGGCAAAGGTATTCCTTTGTTTCACGTTTTTGGTTCGACTAATATATTAACCTGAAGAATCCCAAAGCCTTGGAAGCTCACTAAAGAAAACCCACAGTAAAAAAACCATGGATTCACTGTCGTCTGTCTCGCCATCTATAGTTCTTCCTCGGAGCAACCATTTGTCCACGCAGCGACATCGTCCTCAAGTAGCTGTCTTTTCATTCGCCACGAATAACTATATTCCTCGCTTGTCGTCTTTACTTAGCGTGCCTTCTTCTAAAGGGAGACCGAGTCGAGTTGTTGATTGTAAATGCAAATTGAACGGGAGGGATGCGAGAGAAGAAGATCGTGATGATGATGATGATGATGTTGATGGTGAGAAAGAGGAGCTTGATAGGGCGCTTCATTTGGACGGTACGATTCCAACTACTTCCGGCGAGTTTTTGAAACAGGTTTCGTCTCGGGCGTATGATATGCGGAGGCATTTGCAGCAAACTTTTGATAGTAGTAGCTATGACGGTGAAAACTGTTCTTTATTTATTTCTGTTTATACTGCATATTTTGGGTTTCTTAATGCATTTTTCTACTTTCATTTGCTTGCTTATTCCGGTAATTCCATGCATGTCTGTCTTACTTAATTGCTTGCAATATGAATTCTATCTTGAAGTTGCTAAAAGTGGAAACTTAAGCCTTTAGGCAGAGCCTTTTATTCTGTTGAATTGCAAGTTCATTGCCTGGAATGTTTGCTTGGATAATTATTTGGTCGCTAATGAGAAGTGTGGCTCTGTCGATCCTCTGATTTCTATTAAATGGTCTGTCTTTGAAATGATCCCTTTTTACTCCCCCTATTTGTAGGTTGTGGCTTTTGTGCATTCAACTTGTTGATAATAAGAATTCTTTAGTAGATGTGAGAGACCCATGTCCTGTTGTTTTCCCTTCAAATATTGATTAGAAATTTGTTGAACTTGTACCCAGCTACAATATGTGCTCGTATATGTTCTTTACTAGATAATAAGTCACTTAGCTGCTATGCTGCTACTTCAACTTCTTCCATAGAATTAACCAATAATGCTAGTAGTTTTATCTGATATAGAGTATGAGTTTCTGTATGCACTAGGAGTGCAGTTCTGGAATTTATTGTTGCATATTTTTAGTTTGGGTAATAGTTGTAAGTTATTTGACAACCTGTTATGTTTCTTCACGGCTTGATGCTTCATTCATAATATGGTTCACTACTTTTATTTTGTTTGATTTCACAAAGTTTCACCACTTTTCCCGCGATTGATCCTGTTCAGTGTTGGAGGCAAATCCATGGAGAGATCCTTCGAAACCTGTATATGTACTAACTCGCAAGGAAAATCAGTTATGCACAATGAAAACTCGAAGAAACCGCAGGTATCATTTAGTTTAGAACCCCGTATGGTCTATTCTTGAATTATTGTTATAGTTGCCCTGCTTCACATTCTTTTCTTCTAACAGTGAAGTTGAAAGGGAGCTTGGATTATTGTTTTCAAAAAGAGCAAAGTGGAGTTCTGGAATTGGAAACAAATCTAAACAGCCTAGTTCAGGAACTAAGTTTCAGATGCTGGTTGAGGATGTTAGGGAAGGAGTGCTTGTAAGTGTTTAATAATTCAGTTATTTTTCCTGTTAAAGTTTGGTTACATTATAGATGTGTAATGTCAATTGTCAAAGGAAATTAGGGGACTAAAAATATGAATCAAATTCTGGTCTCAATCAATCAAGGGCCTCTAAGATTCTTTTATTCGAGACAATATTTGCATAACTATTATTTTCTAATACCATCCTTCATGGTTAAAATTTATTACTGTTGCTGTATGCTATATGGTATGCCTTCATTTCCCCGGCTACCAATCAACTGCTAACTTCTCGCAGTTTCATGGTGCATGCAGTTTTCCCAATGTAAATAGTTCAAGCCGGCATATTAATCTTATAGTATTCGCTTTCTTTTTGTTGGTTTATCATAAAGTTTTTTTTTGTTTAGACTCATCTCTGGTTGTTAAGTTTAAGACCTCCAACTCTTGTCACACAGGTATTCGAAGATGGAAATGAAGCTGCAAAATATTGTGACTTAATGCAGGGAGGAGGCAAAGGATGTGAAGGTGTCGCAGAGATTGAAGCCTCATCGGTAAGTGAACCGTCTTTCTGTCTTTATCATTACATATTCTTCTCTACAGTAAAATCTCCATACTATTTCTGCAGGTATTTGATCTTTGCCGTAAGATGAGGGCTCTGGCTGTTCTCTTCCGGAGGGGGAGAACACCTCCTCTACCTCAAAGTCTGGAGCTCAACCTAAGAGCCCGTAAGCGATCCCTTGAAGACCAAGAGGATTTGATATGAATCCAGTCAAGAGTAAATGTATGAGAAACTATGTTATCAAGCCAAACATCAAAACCCATATATGAATTCATTTGTCACAAACTATTAAATATTATAGTATAAATTGATTGACATAATTTTTTGTTTCCTTTTTCCATAGATGATAATGGAACTAGAGATTCCATAGAACAAAAATGTTGAAATTGTGTGGTTCTGCATTTAAAGGGGGATTCTATTTATAGTATGAAAATAGGCTTTTTTTGACCCGGTTCATATAGAAAATACACTTATACTTTCCTCTCTTGAGTGGGTAACTAAATAACTAATCACTGCTAAAGCTAAAAGTCATATTCCCCGCACTTTTTGACTTAAGTGAAATTTCCATATATGTCATAATTCAAGATAGGGTGATAGCAGACTCGATCTGATTTTTTTTTTTAATATTGTATAATATTAAGAAATTTTAAAATTTAATTTGAATTCAAATTAAATTGAATTAAAGTTTTTTTTGTTTGGTTTTAAATTTTTTTTATTTTTATATATTATTTAAATATATTTAAATAAATTTTAAAATAAAATCATTAATTTTATTTTATAAAATTTAAAAAATATATAAAAAATTAAAATAATATAATTCGATTCGTTTCGAATTTTTTACCTCTTAATTTGAATTTAATGTATATTTAATATCTTAATTTAATTTAAATTAAATAAAAAATTTTTTAAAATAAAATCAAATATTACGATTTCAAATCTATTTTTAATTTTTATGATTTTTTTATCACTTTTAATTCAAGCAAATTTGATCTTTTTTATATTCTTATAGCATTTATTAGTATTTATTTTATATTAAATATATATAAAATATAAAATTATTATATTATAATTTATATTAATATATTAAATATAAAGCATATTCTTACTTTCTTATATTTATATATAATTTTAATTAATTTTAAATTTTTTATCATCTTATTATATTTAAATTATTAAATCTAAATTCAAGCATTGAAAATGTGGAAATTGGTTTTTTTTTTTTTTTTTTTCTAGAAATTTAAGTCAGAACAGATCGAGAAAAAGCATAAATAAGAAAAGCCGACGCTTCCTCACGCGGTCACTCCCCCTGGCCCACATCAGAAGAAATATTTTCTTTTTTTTATTATTTAATTAAAAATAAAAGGAGTGAAAATACAATTTTTACAGAAGAAAGAAGAGTAAATAGAGAGAGAAAGAATCTCATTCTGTTGAAAAGGTAAAACAGAATAACGGATAAACAAACGTTTGCGATCTATCCGATTAGTTGCGAGAAGAAAGAAGAGGTCTTTGACCATGAGCTCGGGGACATCGGGCGGAGAATCGCCGGGAAAGGAACCGAGTGGGAAGGCGAGTTCGACAACGTCCACGGACAAGCAAAAGGAGAAGGCGAGAGTGAGCAGGACTTCGCTGATCTTGTGGCATGCTCATCAGAATGATGCCAGCGCTGTCCGCAAGCTTCTTGAGGAAGATCGGTCTTTGGTTCACGCTAGGGATTACGACAACCGTACGCCTCTCCACGTTGCTTCACTCCACGGCTGGATCGACGTCGCCAAGTGCCTCCTCGATTTTGGCGCCGATGTCAACGCCCAAGATCGCTGGAAGAATACGGTACGGATCCAGCCCTTGTTTTCTCTTCATTCCTCTAATTTTTAGGCTTTTACTGTTTCCATAGTTTTTCTTTTGGATTTAACCTAAAGTTTGTTGATTTCCTTTTGTTTGGTGATTTCAGCCTTTAGCTGATGCAGAAGGAGCAAAGAAACATACTATGATTGAGCTATTAAAATCATATGGTGGATTATCTTTCGTAAGTTCAGCTTTTTACTTTGCAATTTTTCATTATTGAGTATTTTGTTAACTATTTTCTTTCAATATTTAGTCTAAAATTGGAGCACTTCTTAAAATGCTTGTTTTTTTAATTGCATTTCTTCATTGTAATGATCCTTAATAGCCAGCCTTAACGGTATGATGGATGATTAGTTGCAGGAAATGGCATTTTGATTATAACCTTTTTGTGATCATATTTGGCCAGATTAATTATGGAGTACTCTAACAGTATGAAGTATATGTTTCTTTTTAGTCAACATTTTATACTTTTTATACTTGGTTATCTGACTGAGAACTTAGATGTTAGGTGTGACTTGAAATTGTGGATGGCCTTTTACTTTCCATTCATGGTCCTTTTTTGATCCATCTTTAAGAATTATTTTATTCAAATTCCTTGAAGGACATCCTTAATATCATTCATTTGAAGTTTGCTAATGATGTTGAAGGCATATCATATTAGAGATGGCTTCTTGGAGAGAATGTTGTATGTCTGTTCCCTATCCATACTCATTGATGTGACAACGTTTATTTTTGTTTACAGTAATTCATGAACAATTTCCTTAAAAAGTGAAATGTACACTGATTTTGGCTCTTAATGCTTGTTCCTTATCTCTTCTGATCTGATTGATATTGGAGCTAGTTAAACAAGTTTAATTGATGGAAACCCTTTTAGACCTTGTTAGTTTTGCATTTTAAGTGCTTTTATGGGCTAAAAGTTAAAGTTTTCATTGTTGCAGGGCCAAACTGGAAGCCATTTTGAACCAAAGCCGGTTCCACCCCCTCTACCAAATAAGTGTGACTGGGAAATTGACCCTTCTGAGCTGGACTTCTCAAATTCAAATATCATAGGGAAGGTGTGATTTCAATTTCTTAATATTGCTAACTGGCAGAGCAGAGCATGCTTGTCATGCATGCAAACTGTTTTAAGTGCAAAACTATATTGGGAAAATCGCTTGTTTGAATTTTTGCATGATGTATCTGTCTTGATTTTAGGCTTTGCTGGGTAATAAGGATGGAAAGGAAGCCTAGAAAATTTTGAATCTAATGGTTAGGTTTCATAACCACCTTCCAACTTTGTAGCTTAACCATTGGATTAAAACATTTTTTCTTCCTCCTTTCAGTCCTCCCAACCAAGCAAAGCCTTAATTCATTTTTCATAATTAGGATTTAATGTCTTCTATTGTTTTGGTGTCAGAAGTGCATGTGATTGTTAGTCAAATCTGAAAGTGCTTATCATGGATGTATATGTGTGGTGCTTGCCAAGAAAGAATACAATAAAGATTCTCTTATGACTAGCACAATGGTAATCACCTCTTTGGAAGATGGTCACCATTTGATAAAATGGAGATTTAATATGTCTGAATTTAACAATCATCATGGACAATTACATCAACACTGGCCCTAATCATGACATGATCTTTAGAAGTATGATCTCATCTCTGCATACTCAGAGATGGCTGAATGTATACGTCCTATTCTGCTTATTAGAATGATTGATTATTATTAAGTTGATATTTCAGGATAGGTTTCTTTGGGCTAATATAAATCAAACTTCTATGAGTGGTTTTAGATTGTTGGTGTGTCTCTTTGATGTGTAAGTTCCATCTGTTGGTTTGGTATTTGAATTCATATATAAGCTGCTTAAATTCTGGTTGTCAGCAATTTGGCACGCAAGTACCTGGTCTATTTTCCTTATACTATCTGGAACATTTGCTTTGACTGATTTTATCTCATATCACCAGGGGTCGTTTGGTGAGATTTTAAAGGCCAGTTGGCGAGGAACGCCTGTAGCTATCAAACGCATTCTTCCATCACTTTCAGATGACAGATTAGTGATGTAAGCCCACAATGTTTTGAATATATCTCTATAGCTCGCTTCCAAAGCTCTTTCTCATGAATGTTTGCTTTCTTTGATGTTGTCATATGCTGAAAATTATGTTCTCATTGACAATGAATATCAACCAAAGGAAAAGATAAAACTGACATGAATTCACCCAAAAAGACATGAACTCACCCAAAAAGGCATGAAACATTTTCTTTAATGACTTATACCTCTCCTTGGTGTAATTAGCTTCAACTTTTAAAAGCTGCTTCCACATTTCACAGCGATATTCTGATGCTTGTAGTAACTATGATTAATTTCCTCCCTATCCAGTTTTTTACTGTATTAAGAATGCAATTCTTTGTGTGTGTTCCGTTGTGCTGGTTTAGTCAGGATTTTCGGCATGAGGTGAATTTGCTTGTAAAGCTCCGCCATCCTAACATAGTTCAATTCCTCGGAGCTGTCACTGAGAAGAAGCCTCTTATGTTAATTACTGAGTATTTAAGAGGGGTATGTGAATACATATACATTTCTCATTCCCAATAGTTTAGTTCTTTCTGTATAATTTTCTATTAGAAATCTTAGATTTTACTTTAATTACCCTTTCTTAATCTTATCATATATATGCTATTACAGGGTGATCTTCATCAGTATCTCAAGGAAAAGGGTGCACTTCATCCATCAACAGCCATCAACTTTGCATTGGACATTGCTAGGTATATATGAAAGCTTCTATTTTAAGTTGTGCAGCTCTATGTGTCATGCTTTTGGCATCTAAGTTAAAACTTGAAGAAAAAGAGTGAAAAATATTAGAAGCGTACCATAAATGATGTTGCTTTTCTTAACAAGGATAAAATAATTTTCTTTGGTTTTGAACAACTTCCCTTCCTTTTGACAGGGAGCTAATCTACAGAATATGTATTGGCTATTTGACTGCATTTAATTTTCTCTAATTTGCATGGCTATTTTGCTAATCTGGATTTTATAAAATTTTTGGTCAGGGGTATGGCTTATCTTCACAATGAGCCAAATGTAATAATTCATCGAGACCTAAAACCAAGGTGAGTCAGTTTCTATTTCAGTTTTGCTTCGTAAACAATCCTGTTTTTGTTCTACTTGCTATTGCTTCAAGGCTCTATACATTTCATTGACTATGTGCATATGTTGTGGAAATTACTTTTTGAATTTTGAATGTTTAATGAACTTTGGCTTTCTTTTCCCAATTCTCTAGTTGATTTCTTTTCCTTTTTGCTTCCATGATTGAAAACTTCAAATTTCATTTAACTTTTTTCATGTTAAAATTTGTTTTTATTTTTTATTTTTTATCAGGAATGTGCTTTTGGTTAACTCCAGCGCAGACCATTTGAAAGTTGGAGACTTTGGACTGAGCAAGCTCATCAAGGTTCAAAATTCTCATGATGTCTACAAAATGACTGGCGAGACAGGGAGTTGTAAGTCTCCTATAGATTTCCTTTGGATAAAATACGATCCTCAGATCCTTACTTTCTTTACTTGGAATTGGAATAGATCGTTATATGGCTCCTGAAGTTTTCAAGCACAGGAAATATGATAAAAAGGTTGATGTTTTCTCTTTTGCAATGATACTTTATGAGGTAATCTTCTTCTCTCGGAATGATATTGATTGTGAAGTATTTGAGACTAGATCTAATGCATGATATTCTTACTTGGAGCAGATGCTTGAAGGAGAACCACCATTCTCAAATTTTGAGCCTTATGAAGCAGCTAAGTATGTCGCAGAAGGACAACGGCCTAATTTCCGTTCAAAATCATACCTTCCTGAACTGAGAGAGTAAGCCATCTCTAAAATTTTCCACTTTACTGGAAAGTTCATGGTTTTTGCTACATCATGTACATGGTCCAACCATAACTTAAAGATTTTTAAAATGATAAGTCGGTTACATAAACTATTATGTCTGCATGAAGATTTGCATATTGTTGGGAATTGTTTATAACTAATTAGCATCTTGACACCAATCACAACTTAATGCTACCTCGTATAAATATTACATTCTGCATTCTCCAAGCCTTTTTGCCTTTTCCAGTCTTTTAAATGCAAATTCTCTTTTCAAAGATATTTAGTAATTAATGCTAATAAATTTTCTAAGCTAAATTTATCTTATGTTGAAACAAACCATTGAAGTGCTGGACTGGAGAACTGGGGTTGCTGATGGTTTTCTTCTTTGCAATCTTTCTTAGCTTAACAGTCAAGTGTTGGGCTGCTGACATGAACCAAAGACCTTCATTCTTGGATATTCTCAAGAGGCTTGAAAAGATCAAGGAAAATGTACCCGCAGATCATCATTGGAATATATTCAATACATGATATTCAAGATTTGATGAAATCGATGATTATAAATCCAGTTTCCACTGGTCACCTCCAGCTCATCCATTTGCGCAGATGGTATTGTGAATAGACTCACTGAGTAGCTTGTGATAGATTTTGTCATGACTTGGATTTCCTCAATTCTTTCCAAAATCAATCATGAAAGTAGGCGTGTCTGCATTTCAACTCTTTATTATTTTGAATACAAGCAAGAGAACCGAGGAGGTCAACCAAATTGACATATAAAATGTTTCCTCATCTTGCAGAGTTTTATTTTTCATCTTTCAATTGCAATCCCTTATGGTCACTACTGATTATGAGGAACAATATTAGGCAAAGCCAATCTGTTTGTTGTTCTTTTTGAAATGGCTGGACAAAGTTGTCGGGTCTTTAGGCTGAATGCTTGTGTATGTTGAATTTGTGGACTTTGAATGGGATGACTTTTGAATCATGGCTTGTTGTATTTAGGTTTCAGATTTGGGTTTTTCTTAAATTTAAAAAATTTATTAATGAAAAAGCCATATGACATTTACAAGGGATGTGTAATCCCACCCAAAAAAAAAAAAAAAAAAGACTTGCAGTCAAGATACTGTGGATCAAAGATAGCAAGCAGCCATGACAGATGGGCAACAAATCTGTAGTCAAAAGAGACAGACGCCTTCATCAAGGAGCTTCAACAGAAAATCACATCAGAATATGTGATGCCATATGAATTGTTTTTTTCTTGCCTCTTTTTTTTCCCAACTGATGATCAGATATTCAGATTGAATCTAGGAAAGGTAAATCTACTAAATCAAATACAACATAAACGTAGTAGATTGAGAAAGAGAGGCAAGAAATAGGGGACATTTAGGGAAATGTGAAAGAGATGAGACAAAAATAAAACCACAGCCAGAGAAGGTTGAGAGCTGAATTTAGAGTTAAGACCAAAGGGAGAGATCAGGCAGGCTCAAGAAAAAAAGGAAGTGAACAAACGACAGCAATCAAGGTAATCAACGACCATCTCCCCGGTTGAATGAGCATAGTAGCAACTAGCAAGGTTATCGGTTTTGTATTCCCCCATCTCTCTGTCTCTCTGTTCCCAAACTTATTCACTATTAAAGAAAAACAGACGTTAAAGGTAGCTACAAAGTTATGAAGTACATCACATATATAGTAGAACCCATTTTAGATCATTGAAATTTCAATTAATCTAACTATGAGACCTAGGTATTATTTTTGTCAAAGTACATTTTCGCCAAAATGTTTTACGAGTGCAGAAGAAAATAAAATTTTTATCTTACAAACTTAAATGAGCTTCTTTTTCTCGAAGAAGGTTTTCAAGTGCCAAAATTGTAATCCTGCTACTGACAAGCAAAGAAAAAGTGAGAGGAAGGAGAACCAGAACATTTTGGAGGTAGTAGCTTGGTTCAGCTCCTGCATTTCTTCTTCTCTGGAAAAAATCATACACAGAACTCATGAATGAAGGAATACGATTCATTGAGGAAAAAAATAGGTTGGGTATACATTCATGAGTTTCAGTGACAAAGATGCTTCCTTACCTTTCTCGCAAATAAAACATTTCCTCGTGAATGGAGGTAACAGTATCATACAGCTTCTTCAATTCTAGTTCCATCTCCTGGAATTTACATAGAAGTACAAAAAAGGAAACATGAGACTTTTCTTTTTCACCTGTTTTACTTCAGGTAAAAGATATCCAAAGATGAACATGTAAAGAGTGCATGCATTCATATAAAAAGAAAGCTGATGCATAGCTGAATAGGTTAAAATGAAGGCAAAGTCACTTCTTATACATAGAAAGGGCCAAAGTGCAAAGAGATCAGCCAAGTGAACTTCATAATCAGCATTAAATGCCAAGTGAAGATAGACAGTACGCTGAAAAAAGAAGATAACAGAGCTTAAGTCTAAAGAAAAACCAGTAATTTCAACAAAGCATTGAAACCCTTTAGCTTAGCTTAGCACTAGGAACCACTGGTTTACATATTTTTCAAGTAGTTTCCATCAACTAAGACTGATTGATGTTTATTAGAAGAAATCTTTGATCAACAAGTCTACCAGGACTGTTCATCCCCCCTCTCTCTTAATAGAAGGCAAAATTTCATCTAGACAAGGATATGATATGCCTAGAGGTTTCTCCAAACTTGCTTTCAGGGCAACCTGACATTTCCAGGAAACGAATAGCAATTTTCCTTTGATACATTATTTACCCTTTTTCCTCAGCAGGAAAAAGCTATTCCCATCTAAATCAGACGTATGGGAAGCCAAGAAAAACTTCAACCAAATCATCTGTATAACAAGGAAGAACAAGCCTTGTGGACTTGTAGAACAAGAGAAAGACACCCCTTTTACAATAATAGCAAACCTTCTGTCTAACTCTAGCCGATAACATGAAAAAATCCAATGAATTCCAACTGGTCCCAAACCTCCACAGCATGGAAAATCTTAACCGAATTGCAGCCTAACATTTCAACATATTGTCCATTCTACAATTAGATAGAGCTATGGCCCTTCTGCCCCAGCAGACAGATATAAGCCAATCCCTTCAAAGAGTTAAACCCCTAACCAAGCTCCCAAATTCCAATAGTTCTTTTTTCATCGTTTCTTTGATCAGATACGCCAACCATCTTGATCTTATAAGTTAGGTGACCAACCAGAATTGCCCCCCTAGAATAATAAGCTCAAATAAAACAAAAAAAAAATTAAAGAAATAATATTTTTTTTGTGAAGGGCCAGAAGACTTACATCAACTTTGCCTTTCTTGGCAACATTAGACCAGTCCTTAGCATGAACTCCAGTCCTCCAATCAAAATCAACGTTCATCGTAATCTGCGGCGAATGATCCGGCGCCCAAAAGCACGCCATGTAATCCCCCTCTTCCGCCGCCGTAAATGCAAACTGCCCGGTCTCCACTTTCTCCGCCGAGTGAAAATTATTCCCATGCGACGACGTTACCTTCATTTACTCTCAAAATTCATTATAAATAATAATAATAATAACCAAAACCACAAAAAATAAAATAAAATAGAGATTGGGTTTTTTTTCCTAGAGTACCCTGACGGTGAGCTTGTGAGAATCAGGCAAAGGATATTCCTCGTTGGGATTGACAACGTGGTACTTTCCGACCGACATTGAACTGCTTTTGATGTCTTCGGCGATGCATTTAGTCTGTCCCGATTGAAGCTCGAACCGTAACGATTGCGATGGAGGGGATAAAATCCCCACCACCAGAACCAAGATTAAGACCCATCGAAGAATCATAGTCAACGACTCAACGTCAATTCAACTGCTAGATACACAAAAACAGAGAGATTCTCTGTTTTTTTTTTTTTTTGCTGTAAAAGGAAATCAGTTCGGCTTTGGGGAGTCACCGCGAGAATGTAGAAGAAGAAAAAGATTAGGAAAAATAAAATAAAAAAATTAAAGGTCAAAGTTTAGTTTGTCACGTGGTGATATATAATTGGATCAGACACGTAACCGGTCCTGTCCTAAAAATCCCAGATCTGTCTTGGCTTTTAGGCACGTGAACGTATATATTATATGAAAAACATTGGATCCGACATTAAGTGTTTTTTTTATTAAATAATTTTGCTTTATTATTATTCATTCATTTTGTTAAAATAATTTATGAAAAAAAATTCATAAGTCAGCCCATTTTTTTATATACTGCTTCTTGTTTTAATTAATGATTTGTTATCAATTATCATTTTGTTTCTTGTTTCCTTTAAATTTGTTAAAAACAAAAATTGATGAAGAATATAAATATTTAATTTATTAAAATGAATAAATTATTAAAAAGTATAGAAATTTATGTAATTGGCTACGAATTTAAGACCAGATTTTTAAGAAGAAATTATAGATTAAGTTGTAGAACAGCACCACTACCCAAATTAGAAGATCTTCTTATTTTATATATTATTAAAAAAATAAAAAAGCAAGCTTTCAGTTGAAGGGAAGTTGATTTTGCAGTAAAAAAGAATGAAAGGTTAATCTAAATTTGATAATTTATATATTTATATCACGTAAAATATTAAAATTTTTATATTTATTTTATGTTTTATATAAAAATTATATTATAATTTGTATAAATAAAAAAATATGAAATATTTTTTATTTTATTAAATTTATATATAATTATTATTAAAATTTTAAATTATATTATTTTTATATTTTATTTATATATTATATTTATATTATATCAACATATCATATTTTAAATTATCAAATATATTTAGTAAATCGATTGTCAATCTAAATATTCAATGCAAAAGGTAATTGCTAAAGGTTTCTTTTTACAAAATGAAAAACAGATTTGGTTTTCATTTCGTTCGTATCTGATCCCAATTCCTATCTTATCTTGGCAATATTACAAAATTGATTTCAGAATGACAGCTTGTCCTCCGATCATCTGTTGGGGGTTCAAATTTTGCCATTATATGCATATAATTATAGATCAAGTATGCCATAAATGCAGCTATTTTTGGGCAACTTAATTTAATTTGGTACTTGTTTTTCTATTGAAAATGTATTAAAAATTAAAATTTTGATATTAATCATGGTGAATTAAGGAATGTAGTTGTCAATATCTGATATATATATATTCATAATTGTGCATCAATTACTCCTTAAAAACTCAGACTTCGAATTCATCAATGGCGGCAATTTCACAAAGGATTCAATTAACAGCTATTAAACCCAAATTATTAAACCCAAATTCCATTTTGTTTGTTTCTTAATTTCAACATTTTTAGAACGTAAAATGTTTGTAAAGAGGCAATGGAAAAGTCACCAAGCGTGTATAATGGCAACGGTCGGAGCCGTCCAATCTTCCCTTATATATAATTTTTTGTTTCTGCTTTATTTCCTTCAGGTGCTTTGATTTTCTCAATAACCAAACAGATACTATTCCTTTTTGAAATCCAAAAACAAGAAAAAAAAAAAAAAAAAAGACATTCGTTTTCCATGGAAATAAGAAATAATGAAAACTAAAGAACAAAGAAAATAGAGTAAATAGATTCCAGTTATGATCTGTTTGGTTGGTGAGATTCATTCATTCAATTCATTTGATTTTTCTTCCTCTGTTTAAGCTCGTGATCTCTTTCTAGGGTTTTTTTTTAAAGGGGAAATCGGATATTCTTGATTGTAAAGTGTGAAGAATTGATTGTTTTTCAAATGAAGAGGCGGCAATGAGGAGAGGGGAAGAGAAATGGAGATTAGATCTGAGAACAACAATGTACAAGTGAGGTGCGACAAGATTCCTAGCCAATTGATTCCTAGGACTCGCCTTCAGGTTTGGTTCTTTAGAGTTTGTTCCACCATTTTTGTTTGGACTTGTTTGGTCCAGCTCGTTGCCGTTGGTCAGCTATGGCACCCTCGTTTGCTTACCGGTTTAACGAACCGGATTTCCAGGATCACACGCCCTCCTCTTCGTCTTCAGCACGCGCTTCATTCCCCTCCTCCTCTCGTTCCTCCCAGTGAGTCCCCCACCCCCACCCCCATCTCTCTTTTTGTTCTTTTGCCTTGAATTTGCTCAAATATTCGATTTGCTTTGGAATTTCTGTTGAATTTGAGAAAGAAAATGGTATGAGGAAATATATTTGCTGAGTGCTGACATTTGATATATTCACCTCTCTGCCATCGTTCTGTTGATGTGGTGTCTGGGGCTCATTAAGATTTGAGACTGCTATTACTCAAGGAGTGCAATCATTGCCATGGGATTGAAGTAGTTGCATCACTTTGTTATACAAAAAATACTGAATAAAGAACTGAATTTGTATTGCTTCCTGGAAGATGGCTTGTGCTAGATTGCAATGTACTTGTCAGTTTGCATTTCCTTATGGCATCCTCAGTTATATGTAAATTGTTCCGCATGGAAACTCTAATGAATTGATTGTTGGAATGCCCTCTATGTTATCCTTTTAGGCTGTCAAAATACCAGCGGTACTAAGTTTTTGGGTTCTTGATCATGTTCCTGAATTCCTTAGGTTTATGGTATGCTTTGTAGGTTTCACTTTTCCAAATATTTGTTGTCACATGATGCGCTAGAACCTCCATATCTTGTTTCTTCTTGGGCAATTAAGAATTTCATAACTGATACATTATACCTTATATGTGTGTCTATGAATTTTATTGAAGGAAATACTTTTTGCCTTTTCAATTCAATCTTTGGAAAAAGTAAGTCCTTCATTCTTGTCTATTTGCAGGAAATTATAAAAGTAATGGTTTTCTCAAAGTTTCATGCAATGGGGGATTGAATCAAATGCGTGCTGCAGTCTGAATCTTTTCTCTAGTTCATCTTTTCCTTGTTTGTTTATTAAATATTATGTTATTAATCCAGCTAATTGGGCATTGTTAGATCTGTGACATGGTTGCTGTTGCCCGACTTTTAAATCTCACTTTGGTTGTTCCAGAGCTTGATAAAACATCATTCTGGGCGGACCCTAGGTGTGTTTATCATTCCGAAAAGGTTACACTACTGTGCCCTTCTTTCACAGCTGATTTAAAAGTCTTTGATTCATGATCTGTTTTTGCAGTGATTTTGAGGACATTTTTGATGTGAGACATTTCATTGATTCTCTAAGGGATGAAGTTCGCATTGTCAAAAGGCTGCCAAAGAGATTTAGTAGGAAACATGGGTTTGAAGCTTTTAGGATGCCTCCTGTTAGCTGGTCAAATGAAAAATACTACTTAGAACAGGTTTGTTGCTCATTATTAATTCCTACTTTTAGCATCAAAATGAGTTTCTCTCTCATTTACGATTCCACAGCAAATTGGTAATTCTCTCAATGGATGGATATGGATTTGTTTGTCTCTTCTGTTTACTTTTTTTGGTTATGCAGTAGAATCTAATGCCTTTGACATTATTTTGCAGATTCTACCACTGTTCGGTAAGTATAAGGTAGTATACTTCAATAGAACAGATGCACGACTGGCAAATAATGGGATCCCGCTCTATCTTCAGAAACTCAGGTGCCGCGTTAATTTCCAAGGACTAAAATTTACTCCTGAGATTGAGACATTAGGGTACAAATTGGTTCGCATTCTTCAAGAAAAGGGTCCCTTCCTGGCATTGCATCTAAGATACGAAATGGACATGTTGGCTTTCTCAGGTTGTACACGTGGCTGCACTGTGGAAGAAGCTGAGGAGCTAAAACGATTGAGGTTTGTTACATTTGAAGCTTGTATATTCCACTAAAAACACTCAAATTATCTTAGGTACGAGTGGTGTGCGGTGCCCTCTATCTAGGAACACACACTAGTTACCCCCTGCATGCACACACACCGCCAACAAGATAGCAAAGCTGTATGCCACAACTTAAATGTGGGCATTTCCTAAAGTATAATGTCAGATTGGTAAGGACAATAAAGCTAAAATGCCTTCCACTTTTGGCAGTTATCAGTAACCAAATTGAGTTTGTTTTTCGGCAATATGATTGTGGTGTGCTTTGAGTTGCATCAAATGTTTTAACTAGTGATAACAAGAAGTAAATCCAAACCTTGATCTATAAGGCATCTTGTGATCTCAACATTTATCAGGATGTGGTAAAACAAAAATGTAACTAGATAGCTATCCTTCCTTTCAGGTATGCATACCCTTGGTGGAGAGAAAAAGAGATAGTGTCTGAAGAGAAGAGACAACAAGGGTTGTGTCCTCTGACACCGGAGGAAGCAGCATTAATTTTGCAAGCATTGGGTTTTGATAAGGAGACTCAGATTTACATTGCTTCTGGTGAGATTTATGGCAGTGAAAGGAGACTGGCACCACTAAGAGCTGCATTTCCTCAGATTGTGAGTTTACGACCCTGTAAATGTTTAGCTTTTGGTATTGATATGTTTGTTCAAAGGCTTGTCAAAGCACCGGATTTCTTTTATTACCAACTTCTTTTAAATGCATATGAAAACTCTAAGCTCTTGATAGAATTTTGGGACGTAGTTGCAAATTGTTGTTGAAGTCTTCATTGATTCCAACAGTGATGTGGCACTCACCCATATTAAAGAGACAGTTTGGATTTCATGAACCATTTTCCTTTTGCTTAGTTGAGCCAACAGAATCTCTTTAAGACTTGATCAGCATACATGTTACTAATTAACCAATGGTGTTAGATCTGCTTTTTGCTTCTAACAACAGGCACCTGGAACTGTAGTTTTTATTGTGGTATTGCACATGATTCTTGTAGATCTCAAGACATTACAATTTCAGGTTAAAAAGGAAACACTACTAGATCCAGTGGAACTGCAGCAATTTCAGAACCATTCATCTCAGATGGCAGCTTTGGACTTTATGGTATCAATTGCCAGCAATACTTTCATTCCCACATATGATGGGAACATGGCAAAAGTTGTAGAAGGTCATCGCAGGTACGTACAATGCTGAATTATGTAACAAGGGAGGGGGTGGGGGATTATTTTCGTTGTCCTGACAAGCTTTTATTCAGGTATCTTGGGTTTAAAAAAAGTATCCTGCCCGATCGAAAGAAACTCGTGGAATTGCTGGATTTGCATCAGAATGGGACACTTCCATGGAATGACTTTGCACTAGCTGTAAGACAAGCGCATAAAAACCGGATGGGACAGCCCTTCCATCGTCGGATCATTCCTGACAAACCAAAGGAGGAAGATTATTTCTATGCAAACCCTCAAGAATGCCTTTGTGAGGGAACAAATTGTGAAGACTTACTAGGCCTTGGTAACTCAAATACGCTACAATGACTGTGGGTGTTCGGATCTGAATCTCGGCTTGAAATAGTTTCACACAAACTGTTTCTAAATGGTGTGGATGATAATCCAGTCAGGTTCAGGACAGAATGCCCTAAACAACCATGTACAGTGCACTCAAAAGAGTCCTCCAGCTCCCATCTCGGCACCAAAAAATTTTTTTTTCCCCTTTGCTTATAAATTTATTTGTTTTTCTTTGACCTTTTTATCTGTTGATTGTATTCAGCACTATCACATAATTCGAAAGTCGAATTAACGAATATTTGTACAATTTCGTTGTCCGTCGTTCTTTTAAGTGCCCCGATGCAATGATCCTCGCACATACCAAGTAGGGGTGAGCAAAAGTCGGTTTGAATCAATTAGATCAATCAAAATCGAGTGAATTCGGTTGAATCGGTTCGATTTATTCGATTTTAATTATAATTGGTTTTGTAAATCGGTTAAATTGGTTAATTCGGTCGATTTTTTGTTTTTAAAATTGATAACCGTACTGATCCAATTAATCGATTTTTTAATAATTAAAAATAAAAAAATTGAGATAAATATTTTTATTTATATATTTTTTGGTAAAATATTGTTGAAATTATTAAATTCTTTAGTAATTTAGTTTGAATGATATTAGAGTTTGAATTTTATTAAATTGAATTTATGGTTAAATAATTATTCATAATAGGAAAAAAATGATAAAAAAAATCGGTTATTTAACCAAACCGATTTGATCGGTTCGATTATGATCGATTATTTAATAATATTTGATCGATTCGATTATTTGTTAAATGAAAATCGATTAAGTCGGTTACTGATTTTTTCAAATCAAACCGATCGAATTGACCATTTACTCACTTCTACTGTCGACCTCAGCACGCATAACTACACAATGACACAATGGAATGTATAATCAAGATTAGCTTTAATGACAATTTAAAACATAATATAATAATACAATATAAACACAATACGAAAATAAAATATTAAAATGATATAATTTAAAATTTTAATAATAATTATATATGAGTTTAATAAAATTAAAAATATATACTTTATATTTTTGTATTGATATAAATTGTTATAAGTAATTTTTATATAAAAATATTATATAAATTTTAATATTTTATATAACATAAATATATAAATTATCATATTTATCAATTACTACATTCAGATATTATTGATGCTTAATGTGATCAAAAAATTTTCAGACTTCACTTATTAAAAGTTTTCTTTTATCTTGTTTAATTGTTTTCATGATTATTTTTTTCGATTTATATTTTCTTAGCTTCAAATTATGATTTTTTTATTATATAAAAATATATATTTTATTTCCTTTAATGGTATTAAGAGCAGTGAATTATATGTATATACACATTGTTTGTTTAATTGAGCCATTTCCAAAGCCTTGGAGTGATGGAGATCATCGGCTGAGTTTTGGTCCAAAACTCCTAATGGTTTCTTCCGCACACGTTTCTTTACAACTTGAATGTTAGAGAAAGATAGAGCCGCCAGTTCAGACAGCCCTACGTGGTAATGTATACTAAGGAAAATATCAGAATTATTGACCTAAAAAAGGGCAGTCCGGGTTCAAAATGTTCTTGCCCCTTTTATTTTGTTGTGTAGGGGCCACTAATAATTCAGATCAATTTATTAGTTGGTATTTGATGAGCAAATTTTATTGCAAAACTTTTGCGCATATCCTTTTAATTCAAGATATAACAATTTACCATTCGTTTTAAGTTCAAATCTCATATTATCAAAAAATAAATGAGACAATGATCATGCAAGATTATTAACATTTCCATGTTATGTAGTTTGACTTTGACAATATTTACCTAATCAAACCAAATTTGAATAACTTCAATTATTGACCTTTTAATAATTAAACCTTAGAATTTTAAGTAATTTTATGTATTAAATTATTAAAATAATCTAATAATTTTATTTTTATTTCTTTTGGTATATTTTATTCAGTTTATATAAATTATTGGACTGTCATGGATAGGGAATTAACAATGTTCATTCATTGCAACATAGAAAAAATTATTTTCAAATAAAAAATACACTTGCATGACCCTGTATTTTTTTTTATGATTTTTTTTTCTTACCAAGTACGTGGTAGAATCAGTCGGCCCTACGGAAATAGACAATAGTCAAGATCATTGAACTAAGATTGCAAGAATATTCAAAAGAAGGCCTATGATTTTTATTCTTTAAAAAACAGGCTTTTGGAAATTATTTGAGAAAACATAATGAGACAAAAGGGCAATTTCTTCACCGGCTACATAGAATAAGATTATGTTATTACAGAAAATGATAAAGATCGACAGAAAAAGAAAGATCAAAACCAGGGTTTCGTAGGAGGTCAACCATTTGTTGGTTTTGGATTCCAGGTGGTCATAGATTTGGCTGTTTCTTCATGTCAAAAGGTATGGCTTTCAATATATGCATGCCAAAAAGCCACGCCTCTCCTTATCTCTCCTGTCCCTTCCTCTCTATTTCTTTCACATTCTTTTTTCCACGCATGGCGTGGCTATAATAAATGCACCTGGCCACCGCAGTGCTTTTGGTGTTGCTTTTTCTTCCAAATTGAAAGTTCTTTACGGCAATAATGAATGACAAGTACCGAACAATGAATTGAAGAGAAAGGGTCAATGTTTTCCTTTTATAAATAGATATATACAAGGGATGTCGAAAGCAAGCTTTCCACATTCGCCAAGTTGCTTTCAATTGTTGTTAACTTTATCGCTTGTTGTTTTCCAATATTGAAGTTTCTTAAAGTCTGGTTTTGCTTGTAACACTAAACTGTTGTGTTTATGTTCTTTTGCCAAAACCCAAACGGGAAAACATGAAGTTTGGGAAGGAATTTGCATCTCAAATGGTGCCGGAATGGCAAGAAGCATACATGGATTATGGTTACCTGAAGACTATTTTGAAAGAAATCCATCTTTTCAAGCAAAAGACCAGACCACCAACCACCCCACGTGGCCTAAGACGAAAGCTGACATTGTACAGAGCTTTCAGTGGCCTGACCCAAAGACGTAACCAGCCCATCAGTCCATCTTCACCAGATATCGAAGATCAACCCATTTTGGTGAATTCTGTCAACCGGGATGGTTCCCAAAGTTATCAAACAACTTTCCTTATGCAAGCAGACGATGGAGGAGAATACGAGTCGGTCTTCTTTAGAAGGCTTGATGATGAGTTCAATAAGGTGGATAAGTTTTACAAGATGAAGGTGGAAGAGGTGATGAAGGAGGCTGAGATCTTGAACAAGCAAATGGATGCTTTAATTGCTTTTAGAATTAAAGTGGAGAATCCTCAAGGATGGTCATGGCAAGACAGGTCAGGTGACATGACCCGTCTTGCCTCAGATGTTGCAGCCTCTACAGCTGCATTGGCTGCTTCTACTCCAGCTGGTGCTAGAGCAAGCAGTAAGTCATGCACAAGCACAGCATATTTAGTTATTAATTTGAACTAAAATAAAATCTTGGGGAGACCAAATTTTATGAATGCCTTTTGCTTGATTTGCAGGAAGAGTTGATCGCATGGAGGTTATAGAAGAGGGGCCAAGCATCCATGAGGAATCAGATGAGGATAAAGAAGACAAAGAGAGCAAAGATATGAAGGAGAATATTATTCAAGTTCAAAGGCCAGAGGTCAAAAACCTTAATGACCGTAGACCAGCTCCGTTACAAATACTAAACCGTGTTAAAATGAACAACACCTTGGAGACCCCTCGATCAACCATTAAAGGTTTTCTAAACGTCCCTAAGCAGACTGAGCTGAAGTTTAATAGGGAAAATCTGAAGAAAGTTGAAGACCAACTTAAGCGAGCTTTTGTTGAATTCTACCAAAAACTTCGCCTTCTTAAGAGTTTTAGGTATGAACACTGCTGCATATACGAATTATTTGATCACTGTCAGTGTTTTATTCTAATTATATTTGACTTCTTAATTTGTGATTGAACAGCTTCTTAAATACATTGGCCTTCTCAAAAATCATGAAGAAATATGACAAGGTATATACCCCTTTTAATTCATCAACTTTTCCCCCTTTTACATGGCAAGCTAGATCCTCTCTTTAACAGCACTGTTCCTTATGCTTGCAGATCACTTCAAGGAACGCTGCGAAATCTTACATGAAAATGGTAGATAATTCTTATCTAGGTAGCTCCGAAGAGGTGAGCTTTTCTTATTTACTAATGTTTTGATTTGGATGGATCGGGAGGAAAGGATTCCTATCGCGTCATCACGTAGTTTTAGCACTAGATCCATGAGAATTCCTTCCACCGACCATCCAATGAAGCATAAAAATAAAGTTTTCTATAAAGTAAAAGCAGTAAGTTGCAAACTATGTTTAATGCCTTGGATTACTGATAATTTGCATGTTCAATTACAGGCTACCAAACTCATGGAGAGAGTTGAAGCTACATTCATCAAGCATTTTGCAAACTCAAACCGTAGCAAAGGAATGAATGTTTTAAGACCGAAAGCTAGGAAACAAAGACATAGAATAACGTTTTCTACTGGTAGGACTTGAAGCTTCATTTATAGAGAGAATTAATGAAGCAATTTCATTTGGTTAGATATAACTCTTACCAAGTCTTTTTCATGGGAATATTCTCAGGTTTCTTTGCCGGATGCACATTTGCTCTCATAGTAGCACTTATTTTGATTATTCGTGCCCGAAATATCATGGGTCAGGAAGGAAGGACCCAGTACATGGAAACCATGTTCCCTCTTTACAGGTAAGGTTTGGCTTAAATGTTTCTTGTTTATCATCTTCTTTTCTTGGCTACCATCCCCACTCACCTAAACCTTCAGATTCCTGTCCCTGCAATTCGAGTTAATTCTGTAGAATGCATTTGTTTGACACGCTTTTACAAAAATTTTGCAGCTTATTTGGATTCATTGTTCTACATATGGTTATGTATGCTGCCAATGTATACTTATGGAGGCGGTATCGAATTAATTATGCCTTCATATTTGGTTTCAAGCAAGGAACGGAACTAGGCTACAGAGAAGTGCTCCTTGTAAGTTTTGGTCTTGCAGCATCGGCACTAGCAAGTGTGCTCTCAAATCTTGATATGGAGATGGATCCCAAAACAAAGGATTATGAAGCATTCACTGAAATTATCCCTTTGATCTTGGTGGTGGTAAGATTATTGAATTTGATCCTAATGTGATGAACTGTTTTGCCACCCGGCCACCCCCATTCCATCAGCAACTGATTTCTTGGTTTCTTCTTTGCTCTGCAGCTTGTGTTTATTATACTGTTCTTGCCATTCAACATCTTATATCGATCCAGTCGTTTCTTCTTCCTCACATGTTTGTTCCATTGTATCTGTGCCCCTCTCTACAAGGTAAAAGAGAGATAGCTGAAGGTTTTATAGAATAGAAAAACAAACTCGTGAACTTAAACGATCGATCTAATTAATCTGTTAATTACATTTACTGCAGGTCACACTCCCAGATTTCTTCCTGGCAGATCAGTTAACTAGTCAGGTCTGTGACATGAAACTTGCTATCTGACAATGACATGACTTTGTTTGAAATGGTCACCGATATAAAAGTTTCAACCCTTTGATTGTTTCAGGTGCAAGCATTTAGAAGCCTTGAGTTTTACGTTTGCTACTATGGTTGGGGAGACTTTAGACACAGACGAAACAGTTGCAAAACCAACGATGTATTCAACACTTTTAGCTTCATTATTGCTGTGATTCCATATTGGTGTCGCCTCCTTCAGGTACTTATCTGTTTATTCACCAATCTTGAATTCAGGTAGCCCTTTTTAGAAGCCTAACACAAACTTTAACTTGATTTTTCAGTGCCTACGTCGATTGTTTGAAGAGAGAGACCCCTTGCAAGGATATAATGGGCTGAAATATTTCATCACAATCGTAGCCCTTTGTTTAAGAACTGCTTACAGTCTTAACAAGGGGATAGGTTGGAAAGTATTAGCTGTCATTTTCTCAGTTGCTGCTGCTATTTTTGGTACTTACTGGGACCTTGTCTTTGACTGGGGACTTCTGCATCGGCATTCTAAGAACAGATGGTTGAGAGACAAACTCCTTATCCCTCAAAAAAGTGTATACTTTGGTGCCATGGTGAGCATAAAGCTAGATGAAATTGAACATTTGCTCAGCATTCTATTCTATTATCTGTCTAACAATGTTTTATTCATTCAAAATGCAGGTCCTCGATGTTCTGCTGAGATTTGCGTGGTTGCAAACAGTGTTCAATTTCAATTTGTTTGATTTGCATAGACAAGCCTTGATCACCATAGTCGCCAGCCTTGAGATCATCCGGCGTGGCATGTGGAATTTCTTCAGGTAATTAAGATGTTTTGTCCGTGTTATCTGACCAATTCAATCTTGAGATTAAATCTCCAACATTTTTCTAACCTTCTTTCAGGTTAGAAAACGAGCATTTGAACAACGTGGGAAAGTACCGTGCATTCAAGTCAGTGCCATTACCTTTCAACTATGATGAAGATGAAGACAAAGATGAATAGGTTGTTCAAGTTCAACAAAGTAAAAGAAATGTGTGAAACTCAAACAGGAAGCAGCAGTAAAAAACTTGTTGTAACTAATTATCATTTGATTCTTTCTCCTTGTAGATCCTGTCCTACACTTTTTGGGGGTGCCATTAGAAGATTGATTAATCAAATTAGTGATTCACTTTCCTCTTTGCTTCCTCAGCTTTAAACATCTAATAAAAATGTCACCAGGGAAGTTAACACAGGAATAAAACCTGATTGCTTGAATATACAAAACGACTGAGATCGATTGAATAATAGCCAACTTTTTTTGAAGATTTGAGTCAAAGTTATACAAATCTAACTTCAATCATTTCTTTTGAAAATATTCAAAAGCTAGGCTACAAATTATACGCATATCCTACAGGAGAAAACTACATACACTTTTATAATTCGATCAAAAATCATGAAGAAATATGACAACATTTTTTATAATTCGATCTGGGTATCTAGTATTTTATTTGGATCTAATCCACCCGTGAACAATTTTATTAAAAAAACTTAAAATATTTTTCAAAAAATATTGATGAAAAATGAAAGCTCTATAGCATGCTATACTTGCTTCTTAATGTGTTTTATTTTCGTACTTAAAAATAATGAAGCATGCAAATGCACGTTGTGACAGCTGAGCAGCATGAACCTCCTCCATCGGGTTGCGGGTGCGCCGATCAGCTGCTCCCTGAATTGCGGTAGTGAAATGGCAGAACCGTAAATAGAACTATCTAAGCCGCGTTCACGTTTGACCATGACACACCCTAACTTGCATTTTGTAACTTCTTCACTTCAAAGTTCAACCACTTTGTTCTGTTCTGTTTCACTTCGCCTTTTATTTTGCCCAAAATCCAACCAAAAAGATTTTACCCAAAAATTCAACTTTAGATTTTTTTTTTTTACTTTTTATTGGTTTTGCTTCGAATGGATCTAAATTTGTTGAGACGACGATCGCTGTTTTCTTCAAAGTCATCTCGGTCCTCTTCCAGGAGTTCAGGATTCGACGCCATGCGGTTCACCAAGAGCCTGGCTACTTTCCTCATGGCTCTCCCTATTCTCATCATGCTCACCATGATCCTCAGACACCAGCCCCCCGATCGTTTGACGGGATTCGCTGACGCTAGACCCTTCTCCACCAATGTTACTACGCCCCCACTACTAGGTACACAACACAATTTTGATACTACTCTTACAAAGTAGAATTATAACGGATTAGATATGCATAAATCTTGCTAAATCACAACCCGATTTTAATAGGATTGAGTTTCTATAACCTCGAAGAAAATCAAGATTCAATCCTGTCAAAGTAGAAATTCAATTGATCAATTGGTAGTGATTGATCTTGCAGCAATTTATACACTTATAGTAGTATGTCTCAGTTCTTGTTTCTTTTCAATTCTTTGGTTCAGAAGTTGATGTCTCTCAATCTACTGACATGGCTAAAGACAAACTACTTGGTGGGCTTCTTGCTTCTGGGTTTGATGAACATTCTTGTTTAAGTAGGTACGAATCGATTTTGTATCGCAAAGTTTCACCTTACCAGCCTTCTGCATACCTTGTTTCTAAGCTTAGAAATTATGAAGATCTTCATAAACGTTGTGGACCCAACACTCAACCCTACAATAAAACAGTGGAACAACTCAAGTCTGGTGGTAGTGTTGGTTCTACGGATTGTAAATATGTTGTCTGGGTATGTTATAGTGGCTTGGGGAACAGGATTTTGACTCTGGCTTCAGTATTTCTTTATGCTCTTTTAACAGAGAGAGTCCTGCTTGTTGACCGAGGGAAGGACATGGCTGATTTATTCTGCGAGCCATTTCCTGAGAAATCATGGTTCTTGCCCCCGGATTTCCCTATCACTAATAAGTTTAACAGCTTTGGTCCCAAGTCTCCTGAATCCTATGGGAACATGCTTAAGAATAACCTTATAAAAGCTTCAATGGAATCAGAGCCATCGTATCTGTATCTCCATCTGGCTCATGATTATGATGACCATGACAAGCTCTTTTTCTGTGATGATGATCAAGCTCTTCTCAAAAAGGTGCCTTGGTTGATTGTGAGAACAGACAACTACTTTGTCCCCTCTCTTTTCTTGATGCCATCGTTTGAGCATGCACTATGCATGCTGTTTCCCGAGAAGGAAACCATATTTCACCACTTGGGTCGGTATCTTTTTCACCCATCAAATCATGTGTGGGGATTAATCACAAGGTACTATAAAGCATACTTGTCCAAGGCAGATGAGAGGGTTGGAATCCAAGTAAGAATTTTTGATAAAGGACCCGGTCCATACCAATATGTGAAGAATCAAATTTCAGCCTGTACCCTTGGAGAGAAGCTGTTGCCTGAAGTAGATATTAAAGGATCAATTAATGTCACTCCATCAGAGAACTCAAAGGTGAAAGCTGTTTTGATGACTTCTTTGGTTTCTGGGTACTTTGAGAACGTGAGAAACATGTATTGGGAACACCCTACAGTGAATGGTGACATAATTGGGGTTTACCAGCCAAGTCATGAAGAGCAGCAGCAGACTGAAAAGCGATTGCACAACATGAAGGCATGGGCAGAAATGTATCTGCTTAGTTTGACTGATGTGCTAGTCACAAGTGCCTGGTCCACATTTGGCTATGTAGCTCAGGGTCTTGGAGGTTTAAAGCCATGGATCCTTTACAAGTCTGAAAACCAGACAACCCCTAATCCACCCTGTCAGCGTGCCGTGTCAATGGAGCCTTGTTTCCATGCTCCTCCCTTTTATGACTGCAAAGCTAAGAAAGGAATTGATACAGGTAAAGTTGTTCCACATGTGAGACATTGTGAAGACATTAGCTGGGGTCTTAAGGTAGTAGATAGCCATGCTGAGTTATAGCTGCTTCAGGGATTTTAGTTTTACCAATTTTGCCTAGAAAATTTGGTAGAAATACAATTGTTTTGATTTTGACTGTGCTATACCGCTGTAGACACCCAATTGGGTCCGGGCCCAGATCAATTGGGCCTGACCCAAATGGGTAAGGCCCATTTCAATCCTGTATATTTTTTTTTTCTTCTTTTGTATTTTATGTATTTTATTATTATTATTATTATGTATATATTTATTTATTTTTTATTAGATTAGATTTATATGTATATAGTTATATATTTATTATTATTATTTTTATTTTTATTTTTAATATATACTTGGGTTTATCTTATTTTATTATTATTATTATTATTATTATTATTATTTTTAATTATCTGTTCTGATTTTTCCTGATTATCAGATTTTTTTTATATCTTTTGATTTATCTGATTATTATCTAGTATTTTTTTTATTTTTGATTTTGGAGGGCTAAGATTGAAGCTGAAGAATCCTACCGGGAATGGGAATTCAATCAAGAGAGTCCAATTGGATTCAAAGACTGAATTCCCGTCCAAGGAGGAATTGGGATTGATCAGAAACTCCTGATCAATCCCTATATAAAGCACCTCCTGGAACAGTCAAGAACAGACAGAAAACAGTAAGCAAAGCTACTGATTTGAAAGAAAATGAGGCGTATAGGAAGCTAAAAAAGGTTTAGGAGTGCTCTGGGAGTGAGAAAAAAATTTCTAGAAATTTCTGGCGAAAAAATTTTCTGGAAATTTCTGGGAAATTTCCAGATTCCGGCGAAAATTCCGGCAAAGTTTGAATATTCCGGCCAGAATTCCGGTCAACCTTGAAGTTTCCGGCGACCAGCCCAGTTTCCGGCGAAGAATCCCAGAAACCGGTGATCTTTCGGTAACTTCCGGCGAACTTCCGGCGAGATTTTCCAGATTCCGGCGAGAATTTCCAGAATCCGGCGAAATCCCACCGGTGTTCTTCAGTCTTTAGAGAGAAGGCAGAGAAAAGAAGGAAGAAGAGAGAGAGAGGAGAGGGGCGGTCTGCCGAAAAACAGAGGTTAGTGCCTTTTATACCCTCCCAAAACGACGTCGTTTTGGCTTTAAGTTAATAAGAGGATCCGCGCGTTTTGCCGAACCCGACCCGACCCGAAGCGTCGACCCGATTCTGACCCGCGCGTGCCAGCCCCCCTCCGAGCCGAGCCGAGCCGAGCCGTTCTTCCCGAGCCGCTTCTCCGAGCCGTTTTCTCTTCCTTGAGCCGAGCCGAGCCGAGCCGCGATCCGAGCCGCTCCAGGTTTTTTTTTTTTTTTTTGAATTTTTTTTTTTTGAATTTTTTTTTTATTTGACTTTGATTTTGATCTTGATTTTTTTTTCTTTTTTTTTTTTTCTTTAATTAATCCGACGACGGAGCCTCTACAAGTAAAAACAGTAGTTTTTCTTGCATACTCCTGAGGTGAGGGAATTTTTTTCAATTTTCTGCTAAAAGTATTAGAGTCAATTGAGAATAATTTTCGATAATTAATTACTTGGCTGATTTTGATTTTTTTCTTTAATTAATCCGACGACGGAGCCTCTGCAAGTGAAACAGTAGTTTTTCTTGTATACTCTTGAGGTGAGGGAATTTTCTCAATTTTCTGCTAAAAGTATTAGAGTTAATTGAGAATAATTTCCAATAATTAATTGGATGATTTTGATTTTTCTTTAATAAATCCGACGACGGAGCCCCTGCAAGTGAAACAGTAGTTTTTCTTGCATACTCCTGAGGTGAGGGAATTTTCTCAATTTTCTGCTAAAAGTATTAGAGTCAATTGAGAATCATTTCCAACAACTAATTACTTGGTAAAATTTTAAGGCTTTTGGATAATACAAATTTAAGCTGGTACCATCTTTTGATGGGCGTTGTGAGGGTGCTATAACCTTCCTCACACGTAACCGAACTCCCGAACTCTGTTCTGGTTAAGCAGACCCGAACCTATTCTTTTAGGGACCCTTAAGCTTAGGTGTTCCCTAAAAGGACAGATTCCTTAGGTGGCCAATCGCACCTAGATAAAAAAAGATTGGTGGCGACTCCCTGAAAGTCAATGTCTAGCGATGGATCCCCGGATCTAGACGTTATGACAGCTTGGCGACTCCACTGGGGAACTTGAGAGTCAGGCCAGCAAATGAATTTGTGTTATCCAAAAGCCTAATAAAGTTGAACCCTTTTTGTATATATGTGTTATTATTCATTCATTCTTATTTACATTGTTAATTATGGCATTCATATGCATGTGCATAACATGAGCTTTACACCCGAGCTCTGTCCCTCTAGGAGGGAGTAAAGTACCTATTGCTTTCGTGAGGTCTAATGCCTCCGCAGTGGCTAGCGAAATACTCCCACTCAAATTGAGCCTTTTCCGCTTGTAGCCTGTAATGGGTGAGGATTAGGGTGCCTTACTAGTCTGTGATGGACAATGATGTAAGGAACAATTTGAGGACCTTTAGACTTTGACTCTAAAACCTCATATAGTGAACCTTAAAGAGTGCCTAAACCTAGGTTAGAACCCTTTCTACCCAATGATAGATATACCTTGAAATTAAGACACAAAAAGGTGTTTATCTAATCATTTTGATTGTTTAACTTTGTGTATCATTTTCATTATCATATGTAACATTATGCATCAGCATCACTTTCATGTCATCCATGAAACTAACTACGTTGTTTGTCTGATTGTATACATCTGCATTATTTTCATGACCATGTTCTAACACAATCAGTTGCATCCATTTCACACTAGATTTTATTCAAAAAAATGTGCATTTCATTTGAGCATCATACATAAAGCATAGCATAACATTTCTGATCATGAGTATGGTACTCAAGGTTCCAGGATAGCTCCATCTAGCGAAAACCCTGCTCATCCATACAACACAAGATCCAGAGCCAGGCAAATGGAGGAGGAAAGTTCCCATAGATTTGAAAAGTTAGAAAAAGCTCAAGAGAAGATTGAAAGTGAACTAAGCAAGATTCTGGAGGCTCTTAATAACATGAATAAAGGAAAAAGAGTTGAAGAAAGTACAAGCCAGCAAATTCCCTCATTACAAGAAATGGCTGACCCTCTGTACCCTCCGGGTTTTGGCCCACCTCAAGCCCAGTCTACTCAAGAGGCCCCGCCACAACATTTCACATATCCTGGAATGCCATCAGCTTTCAACACAGGACAGTATAACAGCTATGTAAATCCTGTCTTCACTGAAAAGGCAGCAGATCCAATTCCTGATCTAGATGACTTAAAAGAGAAGGAGAAGGAAAAAATGAAGGTGGAAGCAAAAGAGAGTTCCAAGATTAGCATGCTAGAGCAGAGGCTACGGGCTGTGGAAGGATTTAGCTTTTATGGGTCAGTAGATGCTGCTGGGCTCTGCCTAGTCCCTGATGTGGTTATTCCCTATAAGTTCAAAGTACCAAAATTTGAAAAATATGACGGTACCAAGTGCCCCAAAACCCACATCATCATGTATTGCAGGAAGATGGCAGCTCATGCTCATGATGAAAAACTTCTGATGCATGTTTTCCAGGACAGTCTTACTGGCTCTGCCGCCAGATGGTATGTTCAGTTGGATAGGACTCGTATTCGCTCTTGGAGTGATATGGCACACGACTTCATCAGTCAATATCGACACATTATCGATTTGGCTCCTGATCGTTTGTCTTTGCAGAACCTGGAGAAAAAGGCAAACGAGTCTTTTAAAGAATATGCCCAGAGATGGAGAGATATAGCTTCACAGGTGCAACCTCCACTGACAGAAAAAGAGACCACAGTGCTGTTTGTTAGCACTTTGAAACCTCCCTATTATGAAAAGATGATAGGAAATACAACAAAGAATTTTGCTGACATGGTGATCTCTGGAGAAATTATTGAAAGTGCCATAAAAAATGGCAAGTTGAAAGGAGGAGAAACCAAGAAGACATCAGAAAAGAAAGAAGCTGAAGCTCAAGCTGTGAGCTTTGATAGACAACAATTCAGGGGTTATCAACCCTATCCATCCCAAGGCTACTCTCCATACTATCCCGCTGTGAATAATGCCTCATCCTACCCATACCAGTTAGCTTCACAACCATCTCATTCATCCACTTACCGCCTTAACATTCAAGCTCCTGTAAGAACTCAAGTTCGCCCTACTAACCCAGCAAGTGGCTCGCGAGAACAACGGACTGCTCGAGAAAAACCTGTATTTGATCCAATCCCTATGACTTATACAGAGTTATATCGAGAGCTTTATAATAGCCACTTGATTGCCCCCAGCCATGTGGAACCTCTTAAACCACCCTACCCAAAGTGGTATGATCCTACAGCCCACTGCGACTATCACTATGGAATTACTGGCCATTCTACTGAAAATTGCACTGCTTTAAAGTATAAGGTGCAACGGTTGATCAATGATGGAATGGTAAGTTTTGATCAAGGAAAAGCAACAACATTCAATGTTAACACCCTAAGTGAAAGTCAAGAACAGAAAGGATCTGGAGAGTCACAATGAATTGAGGGGCAAGATGTCAATGGGGATTTCTTCACCTGATCATATAGGGGGCTAATTTTTAATGAAGATAAGGCGGGTTGAAGTTTTTTTTGTCATTTTAAGATTTCTTTGCAAGTAATGTTAGATTTCTTTTTTGCAATATGACTTCATTTGTTATCATTTTAATAAAGGCAAGTCAATGCATTTCATTACATTTTTCTCTTTCACTTGATCATTATTCCATACCCCGGTACCTTTCATTCCCATTCTTAAATTTCAGATGATGAATGTTTAGACAATGATAATAATAATTCTGGGATTTAATTTTGAGAACTCATTCACATTAATATGAAGAGATGATTTGGGCAAGAAGTAAGCTGTTGCTGGAAGTGAAATAGATATGTTTTGAAGATGTGCAATCTTTCATACAGGATCATGAGCTTTGTTCAATAGATGATATTCAAGAAAAGTATTCACAATTGAGATGAAGAATGGCCATCTTTCTTTTACCATTGGAAAAACCATTTATTGTTACCCTTTTGAGCCTATCATTTTTTTTTCTGAAGAACCCCAACCAAGGATCACCCTCTACACTGGGGGGTAATTTTTGAAAAAAATCACAAAGATCTCAAAAAAAAAAAAAAAAAAAAGGGAAAAAACACCACAAAAGGTCTCAAAGATGGAAAGAGAAAGAAAAGATACGTGCCACACATGACTTGGGGCAAAGTAATGAGAATCCTTTGTGTGAGGAAAGAAAAAAGTAGTGAAATGATGTGGGGGCAAAATGCCAAGCTACATCAAATGATCCTTCGGTTTTGAACCTTTTCAATACATGTTTTGAGCCTATTATATCCATTTTTTTTATGACCCTTCACCTTGGCCTACATTACAACCTTGAAAAGTCCATTTAGATCAAGTGTGAATACTCAATTTGAATGATCATATGTTGGACGAAGGCATGCTCATGAGGAAGCAATGGAACAGTGCTCTAAAGTTGGATGTATGAAAGATATCAACAATAGATGAAAAATGAGAAAAAAAAAGATGAAAAAAAAAAAAAAGGAAAAAAAATGAGAAAATGAAAAAAAGATATTCAAATTGAAAACCCGAAAGGGTGATTTTGATAAAAAAAAAAAAAAAAAAAAAAAAAGAGATCCAGGTCAAATGGCCCACGTAAATAGAAGAAATCTGAGGATCCTTCAAAGACTGGGGCAAAGTTTGCCAAGCTCAAGTTGACTTCAACAGTAAATGGAATGAGTTTTTGAAAAAGAATCTTAGATTAATGTTGAGAATTGTCTGAATTTTCATCATTTGGACATACCATCCATTCCAATGACATGTATCCAATTTGTTTCCTTTTTCATTTGCTTTGTACCAAAACAGATCTTCATTGATTATCTTGACCATAATTCACCTTGTGTTCCTCTTATTGTTACACCCCCAGAATGAATTGAGAAAATGTTTGATTACATTATATTTGTCAAGATTTGAAATGATAATGAATGAATGAATATGTGCTTAAAAGAGTCTTGTATTCATTTGAAAAGAAATCTAAGATGATGAAGAAATGGTAGAAACCTAAAGGAGCTGATGATTTGAAAAGATATATGATGTGACCAAATGGAAAATATGATGGGGCAAATTTTGAAAAGTGGTGAGTACAAGGATGAATTGAATCGATATGACTTGCAAGTTATGATTGAATGATGAGAACAATTAGTGGACAGAGTTTATTTTGGAATGGTTAAGGTTGAGACAATGACCCAGTGATGTTGAATGAAACTTGTTTTGAAATTTGTTAGTGCTGAGAAATTCATTGAATGATGGTCAAGTGATGATCGATTGATGAAGCTTATTCCAAAGTATTGAGAAACTGAACAAAGAAGAATGTGATAATTGAGAGCTACACTGGTTCGATCTTAGAAGAGCAGTGTGATTGGATCTCTGAAGAATCAAAGGGCTTGACACCCAAGAAAAAAAAAAAAAAAGAGCTTGAGAAACTTGAGTACCATACATTGAACAGGAATTAATTGGCCAACATTTGCATAACATGCATTGAAATTCATATGCATTTGCATAGCATACACTACTTTCAGGAGAATATAGTGTACAAATTCAAGAAGCAAGGGTGTTCCAACATCCCACATGAAAAAGACAGATATGAAAAGACTTTGCAAGTTTGAGAAGAAACTTGTCAGGTAAGTTCCTAATCCTTGAAATAGATTGTCTCTTGGTATCAGGGTTGATTTATAAGACCTTTGGGCATAATCTCCTGAAATCCCTTCAAACACAACTTTCAACTCCTTCGGACATGATTGTCTAGGAGTATTTATTTTTCAAAGTTCGTTGCCTCTGTTTAGAGGAGCAATTTATTTTTTCAAAGTTCGTTGCCTCTATTTAGAGGAGCAATTTACTTTTCAAAGTTCGTTGCCTCTGTTTAGAGGAGCAATTTACTTTTCCAAGTTCGTTGCCTCTGTTTAGAGGAGCAATTTATTTTTTTAAAGTCGTGGTGCCTCTGTTTAGAGGAGCAATTTATTTTTCAAAGTTCCGTTGCCTCTGTTTAGAGGAGCAATTTATTTTTCAAAGTTTCGTTGCCTCTGTTTAGAGGAGCAATTTACTTTTCAAAAGTCGTGGTGCCTCTGTTTAGAGGAGCAATTTATTTTTCCAAAGTCGTGGTGCCTCTGTTTAGAGGAGCAATTTACTTTTCAAAGTCGTGGTGCCTCTGTTTAGAGGAGCAATTTATTTTTCCAAAGTCGTTGCCTCTGTTTAGAGGAGCAATTTACTTTTCCAAGTTCGTTGCCTCTGTTTAGAGGAGCAATTTATTTTTTTAAAAGTCGTGGTGCCTCTGTTTAGAGGAGCAATTTATTTTTTCAAAGTTCGTTGCCTCTATTTAGAGGAGCAATTTACTTTTCAAAGTTCGTTGCCTCTGTTTAGAGGAGCAATTTATTTTTTTAAAGTCGTGGTGCCTCTGTTTAGAGGAGCAATTTACTTTTCAAAGTTCGTTGCCTCTATTTAGAGGAGCAATTTACTTTTCAAAGTCGTGGTGCCTCTGTTGAGAGGAGCAATTTATTTTTCCAAAGTCGTGGTGCCTCTGTTGAGAGGAGCAATTTACTTTCCAAAGTTCGTTGCCTCTGTTTAGAGGAGCAATTTACTTTCAAAAGTCGTTGAGTCTCTGTTTAGAGGAGCTTCGGCCAAAAAAAAAAAAAACAAAAAAAAAACAAAAACAAAAATAAAAACAAAAAAATCAAAAAAATCAAAAAAAATAAAAACAAAAATAAAAAAAAATCAAAAATAAAAATGTTGAGTTGAGTCTTGATTGGGTGTCTACGTCTTTGCGCAATTTCTGTTTCACAGAAAATGTGCAAAGAGGGGCAGCTGTAGACACCCAATTGGGTCCGGGCCCAGATCAATTGGGCCTGACCCAAATGGGTAAGGCCCATTTCAATCCTGTATATTTTTTTTTTCTTTTGTATTTTATGTATTTTATTATTATTATTATTATGTATATATTTATTTATTTTTTTATTAGATTAGATTTATATGTATATAGTTATATATTTATTATTATTATTATTATTATTTTTTTAATATATACTTGGGTTTATCTTATTTTATTATTATTATTATTATTATTATTATTATTATTATTTTTAATTATCTGTTCTGATTTTTCCTGATTATCAGATTTTTTTTATATCTTTTGATTTATCTGATTATTATCTAGTATTTTTTTTATTTTTGATTTTGGAGGGCTAAGATTGAAGCTGAAGAATCCTACCGGGAATGGGAATTCAATCAAGAGAGTCCAATTGGATTCAAAGACTGAATTCCCGTCCAAGGAGGAATTGGGATTGATCAGAAACTCCTGATCAATCCCTATATAAAGCACCTCCTGGAACAGTCAAGAACAGACAGAAAACAGTAAGCAAAGCTACTGATTTGAAAGAAAAGGAGGCGTATAGGAAGCTAAAAAAGGTTTAGGAGTGCTCTGGGAGTGAGAAAAAAATTTCTAGAAATTTCTGGCGAAAAAATTTTCTGGAAATTTCTGGGAAATTTCCAGATTCCGGCGAAAATTCCGGCAAAGTTTGAATATTCCGGCCAGAATTCCGGTCAACCTTGAAGTTTCCGACTACCAGCCCAGTTTCCGGCGAAGAATCCCAGAAACCGGTGATCTTTCGGCAACTTCCGGCGAACTTCCGGCGAGATTTTCCAGATTCCGGCGAGAATTTCCAGAATCCGGCGAAATCCCACCGGTGTTCTTCAGTCTTTAGAGAGAAGGCAGAGAAAAGAAGGAAGAAGAGAGAGAGAGGAGAGGGGCGGTCTGCCGAAAAACAGAGGTTAGTGCCTTTTATACCCTCCCAAAACGACGTCGTTTTGGCTTTAAGTTAATAAGAGGATCCGCGCGTTTTGCCGAACCCGACCCGACCCGAAGCGTCGACCCGATTCTGACCCGCGCGTGCCAGCCCCCCTCCGAGCCGAGCCGAGCCGAGCCGTTCTTCCCGAGCCGCTTCTCCGAGCCGTTTTCTCTTCCTTGAGCCGAGCCGAGCCGAGCCGCGATCCGAGCCGCTCCAGGTTTTTTTTTTTTTTTTGATTTTTTTTTTTTTTGAATTTTTTTTTTATTTGACTTTGATTTTGATCTTGATTTTTTTTTTCTTTTTTTTTTTTTCTTTAATTAATCCGACGACGGAGCCTCTACAAGTAAAAACAGTAGTTTTTCTTGCATACTCCTGAGGTGAGGGAATTTTTTTCAATTTTCTGCTAAAAGTATTAGAGTCAATTGAGAATAATTTTCGATAATTAATTACTTGGCTGATTTTGATTTTTTTCTTTAATTAATCCGACGACGGAGCCTCTGCAAGTGAAACAGTAGTTTTTCTTGTATACTCTTGAGGTGAGGGAATTTTCTCAATTTTCTGCTAAAAGTATTAGAGTTAATTGAGAATAATTTCCAATAATTAATTGGATGATTTTGATTTTTCTTTAATAAATCCGACGACGGAGCCCCTGCAAGTGAAACAGTAGTTTTTCTTGCATACTCCTGAGGTGAGGGAATTTTCTCAATTTTCTGCTAAAAGTATTAGAGTCAATTGAGAATCATTTCCAACAACTAATTACTTGGTAAAATTTTAAGGCTTTTGGATAATACAAATTTAAGCTGGTACCATCTTTTGATGGGCGTTGTGAGGGTGCTATAACCTTCCTCACACGTAACCGAACTCCCGAACTCTGTTCTGGTTAAGCAGACCCGAACCTATTCTTTTAGGGACCCTTAAGCTTAGGTGTTCCCTAAAAGGACAGATTCCTTAGGTGGCCAATCGCACCTAGATAAAAAAAGATTGGTGGCGACTCCCTGAAAGTTAATGTCTAGCGATGGATCCCCGGATCTAGACGTTATGACGCAATTAAGACTTCAGTATTTTCTCACAGATCACATTTATTCATTGGATTTGCCATTTTCTAGGCCAACTTCGGCTTTCTCATACATCTTGGCCCACATTATGAGTTATTGATTTCTGTTATAAATCAGGTCCAACATTGCAGCCAAGTTGAGCTCAATACAAAAACAAACTGGAAAAGGAGTTAAAATTTTCTTATTTTATCTAGAAAGATCAATTTTAATCATCCATAATAGTCCTTTTTAAAAAATTTCAATTTTTTTATGATATAAATATTACATACAACATAAAAAAAGTTAATAAATAAACAAGCCAATTACAATTTAATTAACCAACATATATAGGTAGAAGAAAATTGAATATAAAATTTGATTAAGTTCATACATTATTATGAGATTTAAAGCTGAGTTCTAAAGTTCTAATTTTTAACTTTTGCTAAAATGTAACCAAAAAGAAAAAAAAAACTTGCTAATTAACTTATGAAAACAACATTAATTGAAAAAAAATTCAGAAAACATAAGTGATACTAAAAAATTAGCATTAAAGGGTGGTCAACGGTTTGAGTGTACAATTTTGGTATAAATAGAGGGAATTATAACTTGAATTTGAGACCTATCTCTTACCTCCCAAATTTTGATAAAATTTCTATATGAATCAATAATTTTCTTGAACATAAATCATTTGGAGCTTATAATGTAAAATTCACTTTGAAATTTACAATATAAGAGAAAATTTAATGGCAAAATAATTAAGGCTATTAAAATTACGAGAAAACTTTTTTTTAATACTTGATATTATCTAAATTAAATCATGAATCAATATAATTAAGAGTCTAATATCTTACCAATAAGCTACAGTCAACCAATCATTAAAAATAAAAATTTAACACTCTATCAACATGTGACATAACTATTGGTAAAATTATAAGAAAAAAATGTCGGATAGAAAATCATATTTTGAAAACTTAAGAATAAAATTTTGCATGCATTAATCAGGAAACAGAGAAGAAAAAATGGCAAACAAACCAACCAAATTTATAAACCATTGGTTAACCGTCAATATTGGTTTCGGCCAAGGATATCCCTATTATTATCTGCTACTACTTGAAGCTCTAAAGTTCTTACCTGCAATTTTTGCAGCTTTACAGGCGTTATCATGGCTTTGCAGCACAAATTAACAAAAGCCAATGACTGTCACTCCATTTTGCAATGCATGCTTGCTTGTTCCTCACTGTCATGCTCTCTAACTACCTTCTGCTCATTTTTGTCAGTCCTGACAGGTTCGACGTCTTCGACTCCGTCCATATGGCTTCATAACTACTTCCAGTGCCGATAGTTAAGGCAGCCTGCAGCTTCGAACGTAAGTGTTCTTGCTTCTTAGATTTTTATAGTCCTCGGGGTATTTGTATCTTGATGTTTTATATATTAACCGAGAATGCTGATTCTCACATATGAAGGTTAAAGCAACTTATTGATCCCCGTTTATGCATGCACTTGAACCAGCCGGTTTGAAGATGATTAATCCAATGAGGCAGATAAAACTCAAGAATCTGATAGAAAACGAAAGGATTTGCGACGGATACAATATTGATGCAGCTGTTCTTTACCCGTGAGGTAAACAAGTACAGAACTTAAGCGCACTCAAAGGGATGACTGGAGGCAACTGGCTAGCTAGATGTTAATTGGTAGCCAAGTACCTGGTGTAGCAATAGTTAGTAAAAGTGATACATTGAATTAAAGCCATGAAATTAGGCTAAGGCTGAAATATACGACTGAGTTCTTCACTACCGCTGCAGGCTTCGGGTGAAATATTAAGTTTGCAATGCTTTATGTTCATGTATCATGCAGCAGAAACTGTTCACCTCAACGTGCCTTCACAATTTATTTCTGATAATTTTTAGGAGGAGAATGTGAAAAATGCTTTTCATTTGTAACTTGATCTACATATGACCAATTCAATGCCAGAATTGTTTTTTATTTTATTTTATTTTAAGGTTGTGTTTTATTTTTTTACATATAACTTTTTAATTAAAAAGCATTTAATCTAATGTTCAATGTAGAATTCCATAATTTTCAAAATGTTCAATTTAGTTTTTTTTTTTTATTTTTAGATGATTCAACAAAGAAAAATCAGTTTCACCTATAGCTTCCATATGGCAAAAATTATTATGTCTTATCCTTGTGGTCAATTAGTAGGGACAAAACTTACGCCTTTAGGTGAAATTTGTGAAATTTTTTTAAATGATTTAATAAAAATTTTTTAAAAAAATCTAAACCAATAAATTGTTAAAATTTAATATGAAAATCAATAATATGTAAAAAATTATTAAAAATATTATTTATAATTCAAATTTAATCGATACTTATTTAACGATAAAAAATTTATTAATATTTTTATTAAAAATATTTATTTAAAAATATATATCAAAATTTATTAAAATTTTTTAAAATTTTATACACTTAATCTATATAATGAGATCTTTTAATTTATCGATTTTTATTTTTATTTAATCGTTTTTAATAATAAACTTCATCTAAAAAACTTTATCTAAATCTTTTTCAATTAGTAAAGTTGCATTTTACTCTTTTTAACTTTTTAGATACATTTTTTATTCATTCTCTTCCTTTTTGCTATGTATATATATATTCTCTCTTTATCTATAAATTCGTTGTTTAAAAGGAAAGTTGCAGCAAAAATTAACCCTTTTCGCCATAAAAAACAAAAATTCTACTATATATGCAATTCTTGCCTAGATATATCGATCGCTCCCACCAAATTAATTTTCATTAAATTTTCCTACTCTATGCTCAGTCTGCCATCACTATGCAAAGTCCTATTCCCCCAATAATACTCTATGCTCAGTCCCAAACTCTCCCAACCTTCATTATCTTGACTCCCATGCATTGCCTTTCATGGGGTCATATGAATTCGAAGGTATTGATTATAAGGGAGTATATCATTTATAATTTTTTTATTATAATATTATAATTGTTCAATTAGAATAAAAATTTATGTAAAAATTCATTACTTATAAATGTAAATTTTATATAAAATTTTGATGAATCTCATATAATTTTAAATTATAACTAATTAATTGTATTATAGTTAATACAGATGATTTCACTTGTCAACAGTGGCATGCATTACCAAAGTTAACAAGCAATGTGATATGATATATATACGAGACATGCAGTTTCCTTTAGAGGATGTTTGAAAACAAAGTTATTAATTATATATGAAAGGTCAACATCTATTTTATATATAAAATTTCGGACTAAATTTGATGTCTTAATTTAGGTGATACAAACTGATCTGTAGATAATGAAATATTATTAAAAGATCACAAATAAGTAGTAATATAAATATTTGAAAATCAAGTAAGTCCCTTAATAATGTTTCATTTTTGTTCAATTGGTATTTCCCTCCTCCATCGGGTAATCAAAATCATGCACCGAAATATCGGAAAAATTTTGTACGATGTTTCCTGTTGCGGCAGTCCAATGAAACGTGGTATCATGCAAAGTCATCGAGTTATCAAATCTTTCATCTAATTCTGGTACATGGTAGTTTGATCTGTCGTCCAAGATTAAATCATCTTGAGCAATTCCTCCGAAGCATGCAAATGAACTAGCTGCTGCTGCTGGTGGAAGCTCGATGATGGGGATCGAGTTGTCCAAGGATGATGACGATGGAGGCTCAAGAACTTTGTTAGTGGAGATGGCGAACATGCCAGAAACTACCATTTGCCAAGCTTTAAGTACGTCAAGGCACTGTGATCTAGTTGATGTGGCTGAGGCTTCGGACCTAGATGAGAAGCCTGGATTATTATTTTGTGTTGACAGTAGTTTTTTTGACTCTCTGACCAGCCTTGTTTCTGCTTCGAGCCGAGCCCTCTCCCACTGAGCCATGTGGCTCAGTGTGCCAGTGTTTCTACCGGAGGAGCTGAGGAGGTTCGATTTGGGCTTGTGGGTGGTGGGATCAATCCCCATCTTGGTAAACCTTTTCTTAATATGCGTGTTCCAGTAGTTTTTAATCTCATTGTCGGTTCGCTTGGGTAAGTGAGCTGCTATGGCCGACCACCTAACAAAGAGGAAAGAATTGAATGCATGCATGCACTAACAAAGGTGACTAGTAGTACTAATAATTATATATCTTGGGACTGAAGATCTTGGGATTGAAGAGGTAGAAAAACAGCTATGGAATAAGCAGTACTAGAGGAAAGCTTGAAATGCCCCAAGATCATATAAACCCAGAGATCAGTAAAGTATATAAACTATAATGTACTTGTTTGTTGGGTACTTTTATATTTTTTTCACCTGTTTCCAAGAAAAGCATGGAGTTGAATGATGGTTTGTTCTTCCTGTAAACTGAACTTTCCCCTCTTGACATCAGGTCTTAGGTAATTGATCCACCTCAATCTACAGCTCTTTCCACATCTTTGAAGCCCTGTAATTTACAGTACACCAGCAATGGCAAACATGCAAGCAAAACGAAAATGAAAAATTGAAAAAAAAAAAAAAGAAGGCATATTTGCAGAACAAAATTGAAAGATATAATTGAGAATCATCACCAGCTTTTTCGGGCAAGGTACGCCAGTTCCCAAAGCCACGTTCTTCAATATAAGCTAAGAGCTTCTGGTCTTCATCTGGAGTCCATGGCCCTTTCTTCAACCCCATATTCTCGCTGCAAGCAGACCTTGCCATATGTAGCCAGTTATCAGCAAACAGCAAATGAGTCTTTTGATCTTTTTTCTTTTATAAACAAATATATATATTGCCAACAGATCAATATAAAGAAGAAGACTCCGGAGATTGGAGAGGTAACTGTTGGGTGGGGTTCAAGGTGAGAACTGATTCAGCAATATGTCGATCCATGTTGGGATACATTTATTAGTAAGCCTGAGGCTAGGAAAGTGAAATGTCCCAGGGCTTGATGGGACAGTCCTTTTAACTCCCTAACCCCATTGATACGGAAAAAACAGCTCAACATTTTGTCCTTTGCTATTTAAATTCAGAGGATTTATCATTGGATCAAACTAAGAATTATACATGGTTTCCTGATTAACGAAAATGGCTACTTCTATTCACTTCAACGTGTTACATGTTTGGTGGTTAGTAAGGATATAATTTCACCTATAATTATTTTTACTATAATTTTATAATTATCTAATTATAATCAAGAATTGTATAGAAATCCATTAATATAAATGTGTGTTCTATATAAAATCTTAATAAATTTTATATAAATTTAAATTATGATTAATTAATTAGAATATAATAATTATAAGTGACATATTTACCGATAATTCAATGGCTGATTCCTCACTCAATTTACCCATATGGACCCCTTAGACCCAAAATTAGTTAAATGGTCCTGGTTTGCAGTTTCATGTCAGCAATTATTGTTTCTGTTGTGTCGAAACTATTTTGTGCTAGTTTTCTGGTGGATTATAAATGAGGCAATAGAAAATTTGAGTACTATAACTATACAAACGAATTGTAAAAAGAACAAACTACTTCAATTTAAAAATGTTCGGTTAACATTTCTTTATTTTTGCAGTTACTTGTTAATAAACTCACAAGAGATATAAAAGCAATGGATTGTGTTTCAAAGCTTAAATAAAAACAAGGTAGTGTGGTTAAAACCGGAAAAAGTAAATAAAGTTTTATAAGCGAAGTTTGTGAAATTTTTTATTGAAAATAAATAAATTAAATTTAAAATCGAAAATTGATATGTTAAAAGATTTTATTATATAGATTAGATGTGTAAAAATTAATTTTTTTTTTAATAATTTTAGATATATTTATTAAATATATATTTTTAATAAAAATATTGATAAAATTATTGAATATGTGTTGATGAAATTTGAATTATAAATAATTTTTTTTACATATTATTTATTTTTATATTAAATTCTATCGATTTATAAGTTATTAAAATTTTTATTTATTAATTTTTAATAAATAATTTCACGAATTTTAGCCGTGAAACTAACTTCATATAAATTTTGTCCGGTTAAAATCTGGGCTTGGATCACTTAAATTCACTTAAAACGCTATCTCCCTTTACCTATTAATTAAAAACCTTTACTTTAAAAAAAGCTTTATTAATTTCTATTGTACCCTAGCTAGACCTGGGTATGTTTCTAACTTTAAGAAGATTTACGCCTCGAAACAAGAGATGCAATAGTCTTGCAAGTGATTTTTCTTGGGAACAAGAGAATAGTTGTGATCGAAGAAATTTATTTATCTATTTATATATTTTTGTGTATCCAATCCATCTTTAATTATAAGCTTCAACTCTCTAGTCTTAAACTTATAGTGCAATTTGCCTTCAATTTCTTTGAAACACCTATTTGAAGGCCATATATTCATCCTCTGGCCAATATCAACAACCATTCCCAAGTGTATAAATATATATATATATATATATATTAGCTTTATCATTGATTAATAAAATTTTTGTTTGGATTTTTGGAAAATGTCGATATTTTGGTTGAGTAATAAGAGATTCTTGGACTTTGCTGCATATATATTTTAAGCATAATTAATCCATCACCAAAACTTTTGTTTTGATTTGAAAATACACACGATCCCTCACTATCAAATTAAATATTAAAAAAACCAAAAAATAAAATTATTATAAGTGAAACTGTGCAAGCAGTAATTCCTTTTATTAATTAATAGATCAGTTCTTATTATTAATTTCTAAGTACAACAATTTTGGCCCCCTCTAGATCATGGATTTTCTCACCAAATTAAGAACGCACTGCCATCGGCAAAAACAAGTGTGCCCTGTAGGGAGGCATGCACGACTAAATTTAATTGTCTATATCATTAACTATCACAACCACCAAGTACCTCAATTACTTAAAAGGTTTAGTCAGATTCTATTCTATCACTCTGGGTAAAATAATTAAAGTGGTCCATGTCAATTGTCGAAGTTTTGTTATCCTCCAAGTTTTAGCGACGCCGGCAGCCGGAAACCTCCAGCCTTGCAGTCCGGCTGCCGGTTTTTCTCTCAGCTTTGTTTTAGATCTTTGTGAACGGTGTTATTACATATCAAACACCATATATCGGTTAATTGATAGAGATCAATAGTTTTTTTTTCAATGCATTAACATCCTCCTTTTTAATTCTAATTATTGGCACGGGCGGTTAGACGGATAAAAAAATTAGATCGAGATATAATCAAATATTCATGATTAATCACTGACATATTTTTTTTTTATTTTTTATAATTATATAAAAATTAGATTAAAAAATAGATTCAACATCAATGAAACGTGGGTTCAAGCTCCAGTTAAATTGCTAATAGGTGGAAGAAGGGTAAATTTGTGTGGACAAAATCAAATCAGACTAGCAGCTGATTTAAGTCTAAGATTTTAGGATATAGGATAAGATAATATTATGATTAATATTAGATTCAATAATATCATATTATCTTGTATTTGATGCATGTAAATATTATGATAGGATAATTTATTTATTGGTTAAAATTATCATTTTTTAAAATTTATAAAATTTAAATTATTGATATAATTTTTAAGAGTATAATAGAACATATAAATTTAATTTCACGAATTAAAAATAATTTTTTTTAATTTGAGAACATTGAATCATTCTATGTCAAGGATAATTAATTCTTCTTATAATCTTATATTTTTTTTAGATACAAATCTAATATAATATAAAATAATTATTTTCCTATCTTATATGTGTCTTATGTATAAAATACGACCTAAGCTATATATATAACAGAACTCAATGCAAAGAATAAAGATACGTACGTCAAGTAGTTTGCATGTAAACACAGCTACGGTTACAAGGACTACTCACTGTTAACGCTTCCAAATTAATATATAGTGTCATGCATGCCATGGCCATTAATTTCTCATTGTTGGCCACCACTTCAACCGCGACTAAACCTTGAAAGCTAGGAGTAATGATAACTATATATAGATTTGGTTTCGTGAGAATCATCACAGAAGTTTCAAGGTTTTGATTCATAATTACGACCATTAGCACTAAAGACATTCTGCAACAAACACATTTGCATCCCATGTTCTTCCTCTAGCTTGGATAGGATTAGGAAAGCTTAAGTTAGGCATTAAAAGGTTAAAATCTTTCCCCCAAAACGGTTTGGTTTCTGCAAAATCATTATCCTCCCCTATTGTTCCTTGTTTGACTGACAGGGTTGGACCAAAACGAAAATTAAATGGTTTGAGGATGAATGCTTTTAAATTGTACACTGCGAAACATTGGTTGTCATTTTCTAGCACCTCTTGACTTGTCAAGCTGGATATACTGGTTGATTGGCCAAGCCTCAACCTAAAACGGCAGGAGAAATCCTCCGCAGTCTTTTCCTTTTGAGACCTGATCAACAACCATCTTTCAGTCACAGTAATGAAGGCATAAATATCAACAGTGTTTAGGCCAAAGCCCAACAAAAAATATGTAGGTGGACGTTTGGATGCAACTGCACCTCCAGTGAAATATAATTAAGTTTTAATCATCATCATTTAAATTTAAATGTCAATTTTAATGAGATTTATTCATAATAAATTTTTTATTAAAATTTTTTTAATAATAAGTACAATAACTTGTTTAATTATAGTTATAATAATAATTATTATTATTTTTAATATCATCATCCATTTAAATAGATTATATTTAAAAAAAAATTTCGTACTATAACTTTTTTAAATTAAACTCGTGAAGTTTTAACTTTTTTGTAAAAAGAATACATGTTAAAATATATTTTTTAAAATATATATTTTGGATTATAGAAATAGAGGTAAAATGTTTTACATCTCATAAATTTGATCTTATCTTGGAATTGAATTGAAACTAACAAATATTAGATTTTCAAGAAAACCCAACATAATTCGCAACAAGGACAAATAGTAACCACCTTAATCACTTTGGTGTTTTACAGATCAGTCATACATAGGGCCAGCAGGAACATTTGGTGGCCCAGACCAGATGGTAGCTAGCTAGCTAGCCATGTCTGTCCCTACACATACTCTAACAACATTCCATTGTACACTGCTTGAGATTAGAGATTTAAGAGAAAATAATGGTGCTGCAATTAGTATATAGTGGAAGAAAACTATGAAAAACAAGAAACTTTTCATTGTTACAAAAAAATGAATATACCACAGCATAACCTTAATTATTATTGTTAAGACATTATCAAAACACAGGCGAGCCATATGGTGAAGAATTCACTAAGTTAAGTACACTATCCCAGCGAATACTATTCTCCACTATGATACCACTGCAGCCTTCGGTTGCTTTCTCGACACCCATCGATGCATTCAGAACACCAGAATCAAAACCCTCCATTATAGTTGTAATAGGTGCATTTTCACAATTTCCTACCTTAAATGAGTCCTCAAACCATGCATCAATGTCGCTGGAATCCGTCATGCCATTCAATTCGATGTTGCTATCTATTATTCTTTCTTCAAGTTCTTGCATCTGATTTGGTTTCTCAAAGCATTTCAAACTATTTTGGCCGTTTAATTCCGCAGCTGTTTCTCCCCATCCGGCTGAACCATCTTTATAGGTATTTCCAGTGAGTCCAATGGCAGGGGCTTGAACCGTTCCGTCCGGAAAACTAAGAGTTGAGGTTGGGGACCCAAGATCCTGGCTGGAGAAGGCAAACATGCCAGCAACTACACCTTGCCATGCTTTGAGTACGTCGAGGCACCTTGGTCTGATCCGCTGACTCGAAGTGGGGGTAACCTGGTATTTAGGCTCGATAGCGTTTGGATTTGGCACAACCTGTTTTGACTCACGGACCAACCTGGCTTCAGCCTCAAGCCGAGCACTCTCCCACTGAGCCATGTGGCTTAAATTTGAAGCATTCTTGCCTGGACCAGATGGGAATCTTGAAGCATCTGTCCAACGCTTGTGAGTCATAGGATCAATACCCATTTTGATTAGCCTTTTCTTGAGATGTGTGTTCCAATGATTCTTGATCTCATTGTCTGTTCTCTTTGGCAAGTGAGCTGCCATTACCGACCACCTAAATGAAATTTAGATACAAATAAAACGTTAATCCTATTATGAACTTGAAAGTGGGAAGTTCATTTTTTTTTCTTTATATGGTACGCTGGAAAGACAGAAAGTTCTCAAAGGGGAAATTTTGAGAAACCATACCTGTTTCCAAGTAGGGCATGGAGTTGAATAATGGTCTGCTCTTCCTGTAAACTAAACTTTCCTCTTTTGATATCAGGTCTCAGGTAGTTAATCCACCTCAGTCGACAGCTCTTACCACATCGTTGAAGTCCTATACATAAATTTACAGAATACCAAAAACATGAAATTTTTTCTTCAATCAATTTCGTTAATTACAACAACAAAAGAAGACAGTTAATTATATATAAATGTAAAGAATCAATCACCAGCTTTCTCAGGCAAGGCACGCCAGCTACCGAGACCATGTTTTTGGATGCAAGCCGTCAGTATTTTGTCTTCTTCAGCTGTCCACGGTCCTCTCTTCAATACCCCTTTCTTGCAATCCGAAGACCGCCCCATTTTGCAGAAAACCTAACCGGCTAATTTGGGCTAAGAAAAAAGTTTAGCCTGTTGATTATTCCAAGAGATTGATTGAGAAAAAAGAATAAGAAAAGAGGACAAATGGGGTTGAGAGTGATGGGTAAATGGAAAGCGTTGGAGGTAATTTTATAGACGATGACCAACAGTAATTAATAAAAACTCATGGAGAAGTACTATATAAATTAGTCCCATCCAACTACTTGATGAATGATGCCCCACGTGAAATAAAAATTTTATATTTTCATTTTTGTAGAAAAAGTTGGAATTTTAAATTAGAGTTTTGAAATAAAAATTGTACAAAAAAATTTGATAGTCTATAATTAAATTTAATGAAAATTAAACTAATAAAAACATATTAATTATTACAAATAATTTTAATTTAATATAGCATGTTTTGAAAATGTTGTGATTGTTTATTGAGGATTTAAGTCTTATACAAGCTTTAAATGTGATTGAAATTACTATATAGGTAATAAGTTTTCATCTCATAGTTTTTCATCTCGAATTTTGTTGCCCTTTATATGGTTAAGTTGAATTTATGATTACTTATTAAATATGGCCATATCTAAGAAATTGTTATAATAATTAATTATATGAAAGAGAATTTTTTATCTAAAAATTTTATTTGATAGATAAATACAATACAAGCACTTTATTGTCAATTGGCTTTTTAATCAGATGACATGATATTGAAATTAATATTAAAAGCTACAAATTTGAAAAAAATATTTAAATAATATTTTTTTAATCAAATAAGTATAAGAACTAAGCAATTCAAAAATAAATTAAAATTTTCAAAATATATTACATTAAATTGTTATGTATCAAATTGAATATTTTATTATAATATTTATATCAAAGGAAAAAGGATAGATAAAATATTTTATCTGTATTCATAAATAATTAAAATTACACAAAAATATAATAGAAAAGTAAAATTGCATAAAAAATATAGATTGATATATATATAAATATATCTCAATCTAATATAATAATAAATTCGAACATTTTTCTTATATCAAATTACTAGTTAGCTCTTATGAGAATCGGATCAAATATATAATTAAAAATAAGGAGGAAAGATTTTAGTGCTCGAGTCTAATAAGTTAGCTTAAATAATTAAAAACATGAAAGAAGGAAAAAAAAGTATTTTAAAGATTGTATAATCTATTAATAAAATATCAAACTTTTAATTTCAATAATTAATATTCAACTTATGATAATCTCAAATTAATAATAAAATATGATGATAATTATTTTATATTATATTAAATTTATAATTTAAAAAAATAAATAAGATTATAAGAAGGATTAACATCATCTTGATATAGGATGATTTAATCCTCACAAATTGGAAAGAATTATTGTTAATTTTTAGGATTGAACTTATATATCTTATTATACACTTAAAAATTATATCAATGATTTAAATTGTATAAATTTTGAGAAAGGATAATTTTGACCAATAAATAAATTATTTTATCATAATCCTTACATATATCATGTACAAAATATGATAATATTATTTAATTTAATCATATTCATAATATTATTTTATCTTATCTTATATATATCATAATTTTATATATCAACCACATTTACATAAATATGTATTTATTTTTGGTTACAAGAATGGGTCCTAAACACATTAATATTACAGACCATACACTAGATTAAAGATGAGCTAACGTAGTAGTTTTCAATTTAATGGCATACAAATTAATTCAAGATAAGTAGAGTTTTTTAAGTATTAATAATTTTCGATAGAGTTATATTCCACATGAAAATTTGTCCCCGCCCCCCAACCCAATTTATAATTTTGATGGGACCACTGCTTGAACTGTAATAAATCACTTACCTTCGCTTATATAATCCAAAAATATTTATGTGAATTTTGAAATACAAATAATATATTTTTTATAATTAAAAAAATATAAAGGTAATATCGTTTACTTTGTAAAAAATAACATTTAAGATTTTTTTTTTCAAGTAATTTATAAAAAGAATACGTAACGAAAAACTATCCCCACATCTTAGAAATATAATTCCAAATATTTTAAAATTTAAATTTTAATTCAATTGATTTTGTAATATTTTTAAAATGTGACATTTGACTTGAAATTTAAATTTAAATTGCATTTTTTTGTAAAAAAAAAAAAAAAAAGGGAACTCCTCAACGGCCCTCACATAATAAAGAAAAATATACCCTTCTCTTACCTAAAACTTGTGTAATGAAGTAAAAAACTAAGATGATAAAAAATAAAGTTACTAGAAGAGATTAGGCAAATGACTTTACCTCAGTTAATTTCCTTAAATTTTCTTTCCAAATCTTAGTTTCCTCAAGACTTGAATTGCAAAGTGCAGACCTCTCACTTGAATGAGATGTTTCTTAGCCATTGAACAAATTAATTAAGATTCCTAAGATTTAAAAAATATATATGGTCGATTTATATTCATGAGCTATAAAACTTTTAATGTTTACAACAAAATAGTGGATCATGAAACAAATGTGGAAAATAAAAAAGAAAATTTAGATTTGGGAAGAACTTAAATGAAGTTCAGATTATGAAGTTTTTTATTAAAAATAATTAAATAAAAGTTAAAATTGAAAATTTAAACAGATGGTTTGAAAGGTCTTTATATATAAATCAAGTATGCAAATTTTAAAAAAAATTTATATATTTTTGGATAAGTATTTTTACTTAAAAAATGTAACATAATTTTTATTATTAAACAAATATTAATCACATTTGAATTATAAATAATATTTTTAATAATATTATTTACATATTATTGATTCTCATTTATCAATATATGAATTTAAATTTTTTATTAACATTTTTAATAAATTATTTTTACTAAAAATTTTTCATAAATTTCATTTACCACTTACCCCAGAGATGAAATGAAGGAGAATGAGTGTTTAAAGTGAAGAAAGTAATTATTTATAGCTTGGCAGGACACAATTTCTATAACCATTAAATTCCCCATTTAAGAAGTGGTGGAGGTATCTGTAACCTTTATTAAGAGGGCATGTGTTTTGCTCTAATTCTGTATCAGGATTATCTAAAAATATGTTATAATATATATGTAAAGATTCAAATATAAATTTATAAAATATTTTTATAAGATAAAATTATAAGATTTTCAGTTAAAATGAATAATATCTCACAGATTAAATGTAGATCTTTATAAATAATATCAGAACAATCATCAGTCAAATGAGAATTAAATACTACATCGTGAGAGCTACTTTTAGAATCATATAAAAATTAAGTGTTACACTATAAAAGTTATCTCTAGAATTTCAATATCTGATGTGATCTTGTGATTTATATGTGTTTTGTGTTAGATTTGCTCAACATTTAATGTAATTTAATAAGATCTATGTGTTTTATATTGAGTTTAACAAAAACATCAAATTTTAATGAAAAAAATTTATGATATTTCAATTTAATATTAAGATAATTTGAAGATCTATTATAATATATACAGAGAGATATAAATTTAAATTTACAAAAAAAATTTATGTGATAAAAACATAAATTTTTCGAATAAAAATAGATAATATCCGGATCTTCACAGCCTGTATATAGGTCATCTTTCTTAGTCGAATTTAGTTCCCTTAGTACTTATATTTATTGGCCAATGGTCAGATCCTTCCCTCTGCCTCACTACATATAAAAATATACTGTAAAAACAGTGAATCACACTGTAAAACATAGGATTCCGTAAACTCTCAAATTTCCCCCTTTTTCCCCACGTCTGTCATGTCTACAGGTAAATTGGGATTGTCCCCCCACTTTTTCTTCACCCCTCTTAAATGGCCTGCATGGTAAAAGCCTCAATTCAGTCACCAGCAGCAACTGTAATTTTATGAGTCGAACATGTAATGTAAAATAGTGGATGCTATGTCAATGGATTAATTGAGTTGATAAGGTTCAAAATTTTCTTTTGTAAAATATAAGTTCGAATCTTGCTATCAACAGTTTTTTTAATAAATAATTTATAAATTTAATATAAATTTTTTATAAGATATGCGATCCGCTTTGATCCTATAATGAAAATACCTTCCCTTACTCTAAATAACATAAGATATTGGATTTTGTGTCAATGAAATTGCTTGACTTGGTAAGGTTTTCTTTTTTTAAAGATATAGGTTTAAATCCTGTTTTCTGCAATTTTTTTTTAGTAAATGATTTATAAATTTAATATAAATATTTTATAAAATCTGCGATCTACTTTGATCCTATAAAAACAAAATCCCCTTACTCCAAATTTTTTTGAAAAAAAAAATAGTGGGTGCAGTAAATGTAAATGCATGGTGATTGTTGTGTGAGTAAAAAGTGAAAAACAGTGAATAGTCATGAACAGAGTTTTTCCTTAGTTGCAGCATCGCAGGCAACAGCTACCTTTTATGACTTTTTGTCACTGATTCGTAAGCTTTAAAAAGGGCAGTGTCCTATAGTTAACACGACTGTGAAGAAAAACAAAAACAGAAGGATGATTATTACCCAATATGGCTTTGAACGAGCACATTGAATTTTCGTGTACCATTTACAGCGAGACTCCAATTTTGAGTCATTTCCTTTCATTTCCAGTGATAAATGTTGTATGAAAGAGGAAGGAAATAGAAGAGAAAAAGAAAACAACAAAAAGAAGCAAATTTCATCTCATTATTATTACTAGTATTATCATTTTTGCTCCTTAAATTTTTTTTTTTTAAATGATGGAAAGGTAAAAACCAAATTGAATATCTATCTATATAGTTTTCTATTTTATGATGTTTAGAAACCAGTCTTTGCTTTGGACATTTAAATACAATTTTAGTATTCAAAATTAATTTCTGTAAATGTTTGAAGAGAAGTAATTCTACATTCATAGCTCGAGAAAATATAAAAATATATCTTCTATAATTATTATAGTATAATTAATTAATTATAATTCAAAATTGTGAAAATTATATCAAAATTTTATATGTAATCTATACTTATAAGTGATAAATTCTTACATAATTTTTTATTAAGATCAGTTAATTGTAAGACTAATAAAAAAATTTTTATTAAAATTGGTTAATTGTAAGATTATAATAAAAAAAATTATAAGTGAAATATATCCAAAAAAGATTATATAAAGGTCATGAGGATATTTACTAATTAATGAGATAATTTCATCATAATTATGTCGATAAATGTAGTAATCATATTGTAATCTTAAATACTATTCTAATTATAATATTATAATTTTTAACATTACATTTGATTACATAATTACATTAACTGTATGTTTTTTATTTAGTTTTGGGATTAAAAAAATTAAAATATAGAATTGCAACACATGAATTCCAAATGATTTTTATCGATTAATCATGTTCATGGTAAGACAGATCCTAGTGATAGATTGAATTGGATGCTTCTCATGCTAATGAATCACCGCTAGAGCACTATGAAATTATGGATTTTTCTTTATACAAAAAACGATGACTTTTTTTTTTCAATGATATTAATGATATTTATTTCTCAAAATCAATTAATTAGTAAGTGATGTTTCTTCCTTCTTTATCTTTCCAGCCAATTGAATGAATGAAGAGCACTGCTTCTACCCATTACTAAGCCACCATCTCTGCAGTGACTCTCCTCCTACGGTAAAGGTAATTAAGTTTATATTAGTTTCCTTTACAATTTCACCTTTTTCTTGGAGGCTGTGGGGCTTCAAGTACATCTAATTAAAGCAAGGTCTTTCTTTGTCTTTTTTTTTGAAAAAATATTTTGAATTATTTTTTAACAAAATTCAAGATATATAAATTATTTAATCTTCAAATCAAGAGATACCATATCCAATAATTTTAAAACAATAATTGAAAGTCATATATTTAAAATAATTTTAATAAAAAATTATCAATTAAATTTAAATTCAAAATTTTTACATTAAGACGAACGATTCTTACTAATTAAATTAAACCTTTGTCGGTAATATTTTGAACTATTAGTAGTAACAAATAGGTTCTGATTTTCTTATTCAACTTTTTTTCCTTTCTTTTTTAGACAATGGAAAACACAGAAAATTCACATTGACGTAATAAATAGTAGTAGTACAATTGTACATGTAAGAACAGTATCTTTTTCCAACCTTCAATAACTGTGGACGAATCAATGTCAATTATGAGCTCTCAAGTTGTCTCTCACTTGTGAGAATGGGAGAATTGTAGCATCCCCAGAATTCCCTTCACCCCAAATTTCTCTGCCATGTAGAAATTAATATATATATATATATATATATATATATATTCTACGTATTTTAGCATTGCATCAAAAGATCATCAAATTATAAATCCTCCATTATGTTTGCAATTTGCAAATTATCATTCCCGACCGGAAAAGGGTCATCATTAAACAATGCACTATCTGTGAATATAATGGAGTTATCAATTTTTTCCTCATGTTGTGGCATTTGTTTGGATTTCTCAAACCATTTCCAATCATTATAGCGTATAGTTCCTCCTTTGCACTTATCTGATGAACTCGTATCAAGCCCCATTGCATTAGCTGTATTTCCACCAAGTGATCCTGTGGCTGGAGCTCGAAACATGTCATGGGAGAAGTTGAGTGTTGAGGTTGGAGAGCCAAGATCCTGGCTGGGGAAAGCAAACATGCCAGTAACTACGACTTGCCATGCTTTGAGTACATCGAGACGCCTTGGTCTTGCTGATAGTGAAGCCGAACCTTTGTTAATTAGCTGCTTCTGGGGTCGGGTATATGTTGTTTGACTGTTAGATTTCTAAAGATTCAATCCAAAACGACATGACGGCGTGATGAAATCCCTTCTCATAGACCATCTAAATAAAGTCTAAATTAACTTATTGGCTAAAATTCTTGCCTCAAAAACCTAGCATCAGATTTAAATTCAGCCGATCAATCTCCAATATCCACCACCCTATGAGATAGTAATCTATTTGTACATACCAACTGAAAAACCGGTTTATTTTTTTATAGTCTTATTAATATGAAAGGGTGACATATTAACATTGTGGTAATGATAGTAGCTCAAACAAGTAAAAGCTGTATGTCTAAGTTTTACATTAGTATTGATTCCTGAGTCAGTTGGATTTATCCCCCAACAAGGAAATGGGTCATTTCTACGATCAAGCAATGCTGGAAAACCTGATATATGACTATAAGTCTATCAACCATCCACTGCTATAAGATGTACTGGAATTTCAAAGGAGAGAATGAAGGCACATGGCCAATTTGTCATTTATGAGTAATTGTAAACACAGATTGTACAAGATACAGTCGACATATAACTGGAACTTGAATTTGCTATTGGTTCGTTTTTTCAACACAGCTACCAATAGGTTCATTTAAGTGCTACAACAATACATGTCCGACCTCGCCTGCCACCATAAAAATGGTTTCAGTTGGGGCATAACTGGGACTTTCACATCTTCAATGTTTCAGACCATTCAAAAGGACAGCTCAGAACCTCAAGCGCCAGTTGACAGGCAAAGAAAGAAAAGACAAAAAATAAGGAAAAAAAGTTGGGGTTATAATTATACAAGTAAATATATACCTACTGGTATGACTGTCTAGTCCTTAAGTTCATTTTTTAAAGCTTAATGTGCTTAATTGAAGTGGGCTGTTTTGATGATCAGGTGGGCAATTTTTAGATCTAAAACTGATAAAACCTCGTCTTGTGTGCGTGTCTGTCCTGGTGAGCAACAAAACATGGGCTACTGTCTAACAGTATCGGCAAATGTCTCTGATTTTGTAAAATTTACGAAGTTGCAAGTCAATCGACTTGGCATGCAGTGGCACTTCTCTGTGCTGTAACTTCGTCCCGCAAAATTAACATAAAGATGAAATTCCACTTTTCACATACCAACTTCCAAGTCGATCAAAATTAAATTGTTAGTCCTTAACGAGTTAAATTTTTTATATTTAAATTATACAAACTAAATTTTAACATTTAGTATCACGTTATATGACTAGTGATATGATGAGTTAATTTCCCCTTGAGTCATAAGTGACATACAGCAGGCATCAATGGTGACAAGTGGCACATGATAAACAATAACTTCATCGTTCCACTAATGACTCCCAATGATCCTTAAAGGCTGGAACAGATCAACCGTATACGTACACGCAAGTGAATAGCAAAAATACACAAGAATGGGGCAATAATCATAGCAGTCCCTTTGAACAATTACTACCTACCAAGAAATTTTTACTGGAGAAAAACTATAGTGCTAGATAATACTAGCATACTGCTACGTACTGTGATATGATTTACTTACTATAGCCCTCAATGTTTTTGTGTTTTTTCCACAGATTCCCGATGGACACCTTTCGTGTCACTGCCTGCCTTGATGGTTGTAGCTGCTATTATTTTAGGCCATGAGAGTACTGATATTATATGTTAGTCATTAAGACAAAATAATAGAAGTACCTTCCATTACATTAATGGACCTTATGATCCTTAAAGTCTTGAATACATTGATCGACCATACAAATTTTAAGCATGCGCTATTTCGAAATTCTTGTGCTTTTTCTTTTTGCTACAATTATTATCAAATTAGCTTATCGTAAACCTTTAATTAATAGATCATATATAATCTCTTCTAGAAATAAAAATAATATCACAATATTAATCAAATATCTCAAATATCTTTTGATCGATCTTACAATTTAACTCAATCGATTCATGTAACTTTTTTTAACCAAACCTAAAATCTGTTTCTCGACCCATACAACCCATTTTCTATACTGACCTCCTTTATATTAAAAAAAAAAAAAAAAAAAACCATATATCTTTTAATCCATGTTGAATAGGGATGTTTTAAATTAGAAACATGCATGTCAAAAGTTTTAGTTTGTACATGCATGATATTTTCTTCTTAACAGAGAGAAAGTGGGAATTTCACTGAATTGAAGATGAAATACATAATTAAGGATCTACATTAACCTTATAAAAACCAAGCAACAGATCAATGCCAAAATAGGTAACAGGCACTACAGAAAGCCTAATACGCAACCCCTAAACTTAATTCAAACTGGTTCTGATCTTTGACAGGTCCTAAATAATATATCTATAAAAATAAAGAATGATAAAAAATTGAGAAAGTCAGAAAAGAAAAAGGAGAAATGCGTAAAACCATAAAAAGGAAAATTATGGATAGAAAATGCATTAAGCAGAAAGAAGACAGAAAAGCCCAATTGAAGGAAGAAGCAAGAACAGCCCAATTGAAGGAAAAAAGTCATAAAGCAACAAATAATGGGCTACTACTGCTATTGAACAGTCTGTTTGTGAGAGAAAAACAGTCCCTTAAAAATAAAAAAAATTGAAAAAAAAAAAAACCACTGCCCCAGTAACAGTGAAATGGATCCCTTCTTTAATATATGGTAATAGAGTCATTAGATTTGAGAAACGAAACCCCATTCCCTCAAGGGCCAAGGCCTCAAACCCCAAGACGCCTCATTGCCACCATTCGCAGCTGCACATCACAACAGGGTCAACCATATAGGGGAAAATGCCATAAAAACCCACATAGGAAGCTGACCCTCAAAGTAGAAATGCATTGCATAATTGGTGAGTATGACACTACAAATCAGGCGTGAATGTATTTAGCAATAAGCAGATTTCTGTAAATATTGGGTTTTATAAAGGTCAGTGCTTACTTAGTAACAAATAATGCTCAAAAAGTTTGAATTCCATAATGGTAACTGCCTGCTAGCTTATTAGATAACTAAAAGAAAAAAGCCTCGAGAAAATTGAACCAATAACTAATAGATTTACTCTGTTACACCTTTATGATCTTTTCCCGTGCTAAAAAATTGAATAACATTGACACTAAATGATGGTTACTTCTAAGGGGCATCAGGGTTTTATGATCTCTGACCAATGCCGATATTCAAGTAATTGCCAAAGGGAGAAACTGGTACTAGCATCTGAAATTTTCCCATTCACATTGGTATATGCAAACTGAATTTAACCATGCAAGTGTACTGGCATCTGAATCCTCATAAGCTCATTGTTCAGAAGGAAGAAAGCCCTGCAATTTTTCGGAATTTCTCATACGAGACCCAGAAAACGAATTGCCAAGGTCCAAGCCTTGCCCATGTTGGAAAGAAACCTTTCCACAGTGCTGTCAATCCTTCAACTTTCACCGTCTTCACCAAACAATCATACGAGTTCTTGTACAACACATTTCCTTCCTTACCGACTGCTTGATTCATCATTCTCGTCTTCACAACATCAGCCGGACAACTCAGCATTGTGGCAGAGAGACCTGACATGATCGATGCCAATGTGTGGGCATAGATGTTATCATCAGATATCTGATTATTGATAACAAAACGTTTTGCATGATCATAACAAGCCAGTTCCCCCATATTCACTAAAAACGCTCTCTGGACATTTGGGAAAACTCCTTTCCAAAGACCTCCAAAACCTTCCATGGTTACAATCCTTTTTAAAGCATCAAATGATCCTTTGTATCTAGGTTGAAGACCCCTGCTTACCAGACGGCCATCGGCTTGCATCCTCACCTTAACAAGATCAGCTGGACTTGCCACAAACTGTACTACTACTAATAGTAAGCAGAAAAATTCTACCAATTACATTCCAAAGGAATATTTAGCATAAACATCTCATCAAATATATATATAGCATATAAGTTTCACTTCAATCAAGAGTATTTGACTATTTTTTACCAACCAAATCTTCTTTTTTTTTTTTTTTTGCAATTTCAAGAAAGCCAATCAATTCGTTTATATTTGACTATATTTTGTTTCAGTAAAGACATACCTGAGCAATAACGCCGGAAATGCCACCAACAAAAGCTTTAGAAGACAGAGAAAGAGACCTATCGGAGCTCACGGAATTCCTTAAATTCTCGTAACCCACGATCCGAATGGGAGTGTAGAATAGATGCCTGAGAATGGCTGGAGAGAGGCCTTTATACAGACTCAAAACGCCTTGTTCACGGACGATTTCGGAAGCGACACGGAACGCGTTAGTGGGGCGCCTGGAGGAGGAGGAGGAGAGCCATTGAGACTCGCCGTGGAGTTGGAGCCTCGTCTTGGTTAAGTCTATCGGGAAGGTGGAAGCCTCCGCCACCATAGCCGATAGTGACGTCAGCAAGATCTTAATTCGGATTCTGTTTCGGGTTTGGGCGTCGTCGGGTCCGGGAACGCTTTTCATTTGACCATCCGAGAGATCAAGTTTGAGCGGCGCGTCGAAGAGAAAATAGTAATAATAAAAGTGAAAAAAGAATCATTTTTGAGTTGTAAAACGACGAATGACATGCCGTTTTAATGAGTCTCAAGGACAACACGGTCCAATAAACCCTCCGAAGCTACAACGATTTCCGCGCTGCCGCTAAATCCCTCCTGAATGGCTCCGGCGATCTCTCCGTCGGACACGACTTAGTCTCTCACGTTCACACCCTCTGCAAACAGGGCCTCCACCCTCTCGCACGCGACTACTTCCTTAGATCACTTGAGGTTATAATCAATTAAGCCATTGAAATCTCTTTCAATATCCAGTTTCTTAATTTCGTTATTTGTTGGGAAACATAGGAAGCTTTTGAGAAAAATGAAGCGTCGAAATTTTGGCGCCATTTTGAGGATTATAGCAAAATTGAAGAAAGATTTAGTTGCCTATGCTTCAGCCATCTTCACTGAAGATGCTTAGAGATTATTTTACATCCATCACTGAGCACAGTGAGTAGACATAAACTAAATATGATAACACTGACATTAAAACGATACAAACGAAAAAAACATAAATAATACGGTTAAAAATTTGTAGAAAAATTCATAAGTAAATTTTAACAAAACAAATATATATATTTTATATTTTCCTTTCCACATGAATTATATTTTTCGTAAAAAATATAATATAAATATACATATTATTAATATTTTACAAGAATATATGAATTGTTAGATATATTTGAGAAGACTAAAAACTAGTGTTTAAAGAAATGATTGAGTTATTATTAATGTAAACGTTTATTAGTTCTTTGACTCCCAATCGAAGCAAATTTGTTGTAATGTAAATGGTCTGTATATGCAGATCTTTTGTGACATAACAGCTGTCTTTTTGGGATTTCAGTACCAACAGCTGTTCCTTAAAACACATTTGATTCTTTCTTCTGAATGATATCGCATTTCATTTTCAATGCAAGTTCATTGTCAGAACTTAAAGCACAGTAAGAACCTCAAACGACCAATCAATTATTCACATTGTTACTGAACCATAAGGTTCATATGTACCGTTGCCATGTGTAACAATCTTCATTCATGGGTATTTTTCTCATCATAATTTAATCCAGGTACAGGAGGAACCCATCCCACGTTGTTGCCTTGGCATCGACGATTCTCTTCCTTTTTTATATACCAAAATAGGATAAGAGACCAGACCAATGACAGACTAACGTGACAGTTACATACCCCCCCCCCCCCCTTCCAATTTAAAACCAACAAGCCAAATACATTAACCAAGTAAGTTGAACCGACATGTTATACCCATAGTTAAATCACAAGGATTATCATCAGTCATCAGATATACCCGACTATTTATTGGCTAAAATACTGCTAATTGGTTCGGACCCTATGGTTTTTTCGCATGTTAAAAAGGTTAAAAAGATCATTGTACCCAAGAAGCTCTCATATGCCGGACATACGAACCAGCTTATTGTAAAGAATGTGATCATCCCTTCCTGTGTTACTCTCTAACAAAGCACTTTGCACAAGTTCCTGATGTGGGAAAGCAAAACCATCATTAACCATAGTGCAATAGTAACAGAAAAAAGCATAATTACGACAGAAACAACCACAAAAACCAAAGGATCATGAATCCTACTTTAACATCCTTATGAGAGAGAAACTTCCCCAAATTGTGAATAATCAACCGCATATCTTCAACCTGTAGAAAATAATAAGTGATCATTACAACTAGTGTTAGAGAACATACCAAAATGAGTAAAAAGATTTTGATCTCACCCTAATGTAGCCAACTCGATTCCTGTCAAAAAACCTAAAAGCCTATTACAACGAAGGCTTGCATTAATAAGGGAAGAAACCTGAATTGCATACTCAAACAGGAAAGATCCGAGGCAAAGGAAATGAAAGGTGAATTGGAAAATACCTGCAACAAATCCTTATTGATAGTATGCTCCTTCTTTGGATCAACTTTCAGCTCCCACTTTGCAGACCTATCTCCCTCAGGCCCAGGCTCTGTAGTAGCAGCTTTTGTGGTGATTTCCTCTTTGGAGGATTCCCCTGCTTCATCCTTCTCAGCTTCCTTTTCGGGCTTAGCATCTGTAACTGTCTTCTCTTCTTCATTTTTCTGTCAAAGATGAAGGTACAATCTTTAATAAATAAGGATAAACAACAGCTCTGACCATATGAAAATGAATTCACCAAACCAAACCACCATAAAGAAATCCAGGTGTAAAATAGAAGTCAATCATAATATAAAATAACATAAATATTTAATACTATAGAACCCAGTAACAAAATCTTCTGCATAAAATTATAAGGATGCATCCTGAGGCGCATAAGTGAAAATAATGTTTGACAAAAACCATTTCAGCTTCCCTGTTCAAAAAGGAGGAAACCCCTACCTCATAAGAGGAATTGGGTTGTGGACCTGCGTCATCCATTGCTTCATATTCATCAGGATCTTCCTCCTGATATTCATCATCTATTTCATCTTTTGTCTTTGACTCCTCAACATGATCAGCAGTAGTTTCTTCCTTGGTCACAATCATTTCATCCTCCCGCTGAGCTTGCTGAGCTGCACTTGATGTGTCTGATTTAGTAGATTCATTTTTCACAGGGAGCTCATTGCCTTTCAATCTTTTTGTTGGTGACTTATTCTCAGTTTCCTTCTCACGGATTTCTTCCTGTTGCCTCTTACGCTGATTTCTTTTTGTCATAAATCTTACACGCAGCTTCTACACATTGAAAAGGATGTCACTGACAATTCTTCAGAGAGGGAATCAAGTAAAATAAGCAAGAAGAACATCATATACCAACCTGGAGAAATGTTAAAATATGGCAACCCATTTGATATTGAAGCATTTCATATAGCACCTCTGCAAATAATGAAAGCTGCAAAAATGGAATACACTTGGTGTAAATGAAAAAGTACGAATAAAAACTAAAATTGCTTCAGATATCATGAAGTTAATAAATGAAAATATAGAATGGCAAATATTAAAAACACTCAGATATTAAGGCAGAAAGGTAACAAGGAAAAACAAACCTCATATGTTGATTCTTCAATGTCCTTATCAGTATAATCCAAAAGTGAATCCAGAGAAAGTGACAATGAACGCAACTGTGGCATTAGAACGAATAATTAGACAAGTAATAGCGAGGAATATTAGACAATTTATGCATAAAAACACTTTCCTTCACAAAAGTTCAGCCACACATACAACACAGTACTTTAAAGATACGATTAACTTACTTTAGAATCCTTGCTCCACTTTGTTTGTAGAATCAATCCAGGATGCCTCGGAGGAGGCTCTTCAGACTTCCTCTTTTCTTTCAAGTCCTTGTTATGATTGCCTTGGGATTCATCTTTACTGTCTTTGTCCTCTTTCTCATCTTTTGGCTTTTCCCCCTCTTTCGATTTTCCCCCCTTGATGTCATAATTATCGTTCATGTTAATCTTTTGCTTGTCAGCCTTGATTTCTGATTTACTTGAACTTGCAGCATTACCTTGTTTCTCTAAACCTGTTTGCTTACCTATATTTGAGGTCTCACTTCCAGCTTGAACCAACTTTTTCTCATCCTTATCACCATCTTTCTCAATTTCAGCTACTTCATCCTTAGCTTGTGTAGTAGGAACCTTTGTTTTAGGCACCCTCGTAATAACTTTCTTCTTTACAGTTGTTTTCACACTGGCATTTTCTACAGCTACAGCACTGGCATCTGAATTATCCTTTGGTTTATCTTCAGGGCACCCCATTTCTATCTCCACTTTTTCCTCAATGGGAACACCATTATCTTCACTCTGATCAGTTTTCCCAACTGCCTCCTTTTTTGTAATTTTTTTCCGTACAAATGTTCCAACCCCAGCACGACCAGCAGAAGATTCTTCCTGTTGACTGGCAACCTCTGATTTGGTATTCTGCTCTCCACCATCTTTGTCAACCTTGTCACTTTGTTTGCTAGCAGTATTCACTTCGGCAGCTGTCTTATTAGCAACTTTCTGTTTGACAATCCTCTTTATAATCTTTTTCTTCACAGACTTCACGGCACCTGTCTTAACAGCAGCTGCTTTTCCACTTTCCTTATTCTCGGGACCTCCTCCCACAGTTATTTCACTGTCATCTTTTACCTCAACTTTAGTTTCACCCCTACTAACCTTTCCTTCAGCTGCATCTCCTTCAAAACAGTTGCTATCTTCCTCCTTTTTGTTAGCAAATATCCCATGACTAGAGAATGCAGACTGACTCATTTTTTCTAATTTGCCTCTTTCCATGTGTTTTGCAGAATCTACTACATTGTCTAGCCAACATAAATGAAAATTTCAAGTAAAGGGAGGAAACTATTATTCTACTTTAATTGATCATGCCCATAGAAAATATGTGAGCAAATGGATAAGATGATGAATTTGTAATAACCAATTCACCTTTTGATCCTTCTTTCCTCTCCTTTGCTTTCTGAAACAAAACAAATTTACCATTAATAAAGTAGGCAACAACTTCACTATTCCTTATTTTATTACAAAAAATTGTCGGGAAAGAAAATAAGAAACTAAAGCCATGTTTGGTGCATAGGATGATAAATAGGATAGCATTCTAATCATCCTATATTCTGTTTGATTTGTATCTAAAGAAAGGAATAGGATTGCAAGGAAGATTAACCATCCTCTTAGCATAGGATGATTCAATCCTCCCAAAGTGGAAAGGATTATTTTTAATTCATGGGATTGAACTTACATGTCCTATTATACCCCTGAAAATTATATCAATAATTTAAATTGTATAAAATTTAAGAAAGGATAATTTTGACCAATAAATAAAATTATTATATCATAATCCTTGCACACATCAAACACAAGATAGGATGACATATTTAATCTAATCCTATTCATAATATCTTCTTATTCTATCCTATCATACCAAACACATCCTAAGGGTCAACATGTATCCATCTTAACCCAAAACAGATATCAAGTTGATTCAATCCTCCAAGCCATTATTTGTCCAAAATCTTTGGAAACTTGACAAAAATTCAGAGATCATAATGACATTCAGGATGCATGACAGGCATTTATGTAAAGCATAATCCAGTAAAGATTTTGGCATTTTGCAACATAGTAATACTTCCAGTTTGTTGTGTGTATCAATGTGTCTGTTTATTTGTTACAGGTATATGTTCACACTTCATACGAATACAGTATGCATATGCATCTTCTTAATACATCATATAATATATATATATATATATGCATTTCTTCAGACAATAACCTCGAGCACTAGGCAATGTAGAAGAAAAGGCAGGAAAAATAAAATAGAATAATACCTCTCCTTTCAAAGAAAGCAGCTGCTCTCTCTCGAAAACAGCTTTCCTATGAGCTAGCCATTGGGATCGCCATGTATCAAATGAAGGGAGGCATTCAGATAAATCTGGAACAAACAGTACAGTGACTTCTTTATGGCTAAACAGTCCATCCTTGCCAACTCTGTCATAATGTATCTGCAAATAACCAAGAGAGCTCAAAACTAGATTCCTGTCATCAAGAAACATGTCCAAGAAACAAAATCTAAACTTAACATATTGCAAGAAGAAAGATCAATACAACTTCTAAGCTCATCTGATAGAGAATGTGATGAAGTCTTGCCACCCACTAAACTGCCAGGTTGCAACCAGATAAGTTTTACATAATTCTACACTATTCAGTCTACTAAGTTTAGAATATTTCCCTATTTTCCAGCTACCAGTATTACCAGCATATATAGTCACCAAGATTAAAACATAATAGAACCTAATCAGTATCATTAAGTGCTCATGGCATCTTTGTCTTTCTTTCCTAGAGAAGCTCTATGGAATCAACCTCTTGAGAAAATGGAACATGAAAGCAAGTGATTTCTCCAAATTAATTTCAAGATGAAAACCACCAAAAAAATTAGCCGTCCTCAATGGTCATGAGTGTCTGGTCTACACAATCACCGAAAATAAGAAATAAATAAACCGATAAAAGATTTGATCATGGATGTTGAGAAATAACAATTTAAAAGGGAGTTCAAGTCCAATAGAATCCACATTTTTACAACTAATCCTGAGCAATAGAATCAAAAAGCTTAAATAAAAGAGAAGGATCCTGCAGAATAATTTCGAATAAAAAGATTCAAATATAAAGAAGAAATTTTTATCAGCAGAATTGCAGCTTCTGGGCAATATCAAACAAGGTTTCTAGGAGACAATTGGAACGAATAATAATACCTCAATGAAACGATTCCAATGCTGACAGTTCTGCAAATCAAGACTCACTACATCCTTTGCATACCTGCTCAAGTAAATAACTCCCTAGATGAGAAATGACTAAAGTTATACATAGTATTCTGCTACCAGAAGACAGAACAAACCTAAGGGCTGTTCGAATTAGAGAAGACTCGTCATCAGTTGGGTTACTTCCATCAGCAGAAACCCAAGGCCCGCCAATTGTCATGAAACAATTATCCTTTTTAAGAACAGCAAACCTTAGAATATTGCAAATATGTGGTATACAGTCATCAGGGATATTTTCAGATGACAGCTCTTCCAAAGCACTCCTGCTTAATCCACTCATTAAAACCATCTGAACAAAAGTCAAAAAGTACATTATTCAAGCACAATTAAAATCAACTTTGATATGGAATCTTCAATATTCCTATCAGAGAAAGTGAAAGAGACAAGCAGTAAGAGAGCTTAAATCATGCATGAATTATTACAAATGAATTGTTAAAAGGAAACTTCAAAGTAATACACTGCTTGCTTAAACTACAGCATAGTTCATGCTTCTACAGCTTTTCTCGATTAGTCAAATAAGTCTGAATATGATACAATAAACTTTGACAACAAGACAGAATTTTCTTCCTTTGAAAAATATTAACTTTAACAAAATGCACCGATCTTCTTTTCAGTAATTCAGCATGTTCATATAAGTTTCACAACAAATTAACAAGAAATTCCATTCATAACAAAGTAGGCATTAAAAAATGCTTTAATCAGCAAGAACTCCATTCTACATCATCCATATATTATGTTCTCATGGCTAACAACAAACCCCATAATGCAGAAAAAACAAAATCACCAATTCACATTTTATAAGAACTTGCTTCCCACAAAAAGATAAAAGAAAAAAATAAAAATATTATAGATAAAACTGTAGCTTCTGTTTTTGGATGCTACATTTACAAATGACCAACCTTTGCATTCCACACTGTACTTCCTTGTTCAGACTTTTCAGATTCAACAGGCAAAAGCTTGCTGGAAAGTTCTTTTGATTCAGCTAAACTATCTTCTTCAATGAAATCATGCTCAAAGCTGCTTCAGTCAACAGAAACTAAACTATTACAATTTCATAAAGTATAAGATGCAGTATTGTTTAGTTCATTAAAGTAAGTTAGAGAGGGAGAAATGAGGGGGTGGAAATGCAAAGAGAGGTGGACGTTGATTTGGATCCCAAAACTAATGTTTGTCTTGGTGTTTTGCTTTCCCCAGGCAAAAGGCCAAGCTTCATGACAAACAATGCATTAGCAATTTCACATCCTAAAATAAATAATTAATTGATTAAAAAAGTAACAATTCACAGATAAAATATCTAAAACCATGATGCCAAGACCACTTCAGTCTTTAGCCAATAAATATACAACAAACCAAGAAGTTCAGTGCTAGTTGAGATGTCCAAAACCTATTCAAGTAACAAAGACATCCAAGAAGGATACCTGACAGGAGTATGCATAGAGAGCTTAAGGTTCTCCTTTGGCCAGTTTATAACAACCTATAAAAGTTGAAGATGTTAGGTCAAAACAAATATCTAAGAACACAAATTTAACACATCACTGAATTTTGAGACAGAGAGGGAAAGACCTTAGAAAATTCAGGAGATACAAAAAGTCTGGGATATCGCTTATAAATTGACAGATAATCTCTCTCTACATCTACCAAGGTGGATGAATATACCTGCATGTAAGCAGAAAATTATCGAAAGGATTAAAAACATTTTCAAATGACATGCCTATACAGAAAATACATATCCGTATTATAGGAAAAATATATATTGAAAAAGGTCTCCAACTCAGAAAAGTTAAATAAATTCTCTAGAATACAGGTAAATTTTCATCAATCAGAACAACTAGAAGTTGTAATGAACCACCACAGTTTAGAGCAGTCTGCAAATACAAACCCAGGAAGCTCTGAAAGTTTTGAATTAGTCTCCATAAAAGGAATATAGTTTACCCAATGGAGAAAAGGGTGAGAGGATGAGGGCAAAGAAAACATTCAAAGAAATGAGAGGATCAAGGAGCAAAATGAAACCAATCAAAGTAAAATATCAGAAAGGGCGCCCCAAGAAAACAGGATTAAAACAATAAAGTCAAAATAACTGAGCAACGGCTTATACATATGTAGAATTCTCTAGATTGTGGAAAACCCAGCAACTAGCCCTGCAATACTATGAGCCAAAGACCAAGAGGAAGCAACGAAAATTGAAGGACCAAGAAAGAGTGATAACAGGAAGATTTAGGATGCAAATCAGATTCTGAAAGGGAAAAAGCAAATTCTTGAAGAAGTTCAAATTATTTTCAAATGGGAAGCTCTTGCATTGTCCTTTTACCTTGCAGACATATTCTCTCCTTTTTTCTTTAACAGGTGAATGATGCCTTCAGCAATACAGAATACCAAGTTAGTTATTAAGACTGTGAGAAACACAAAGAGCTAAACATTCAGAACTACAGCAGGACGGAATGTAAAACATCAAGATCCACCTATGGGAAACTTCACGACACAGGGAGTCTCGCCTCACAGGTCGAGCCTCTTTTGTCAAAGAGGAACCACGGTGGTCCCTAGAAATTCTTGGTGTTCTTTCACACATAACTTCAAGTGCACGCTTGCACTCTCGTTCTCTCTTCTTCTCCCGCTCTCTTTCCTTCTCACGTCGCTCCAAGAAGCGCAACCATTCTCGTTCTCGTAGTCGTTCTCGTTCCCGCTCCCTTTCCCTCTCTCTTTCTTTCTCTCTTTCACGCAAATGCTCCCGACAACGCTCCTCCTCTCTCAGCTCGAACTCCTGAAGATAACCGGCCCTGTGATCCTTTCGTTCATCAATCCTAGGATGACCACTGCGTGACAATGTACTACCCGAATATTCAGACTCAAGGGATGTAACATGAAGCCCTTTTGTTCCATAATCTCTACCAGGTGGTAGGCTCACTCCATAACCAGGATTTGCTGAATTAGGTGGATACATGAGATCATCCACGTTTCTCCTTGGAGCTGCCCCTAAAATTGATGGAGGTTGTCCACCATATGAAGGAGAAGAACTAAGCAATGACAAACTGTGGGGTTCAGCATCTATTCTTCCTCCATAAGGCATAAGATCTTGGGTAGAATGACGACTAGAAGCACTCCTTGCTGCAAGATAATCAGCTTGTCTGCCAGAAATGTGTTGCTACTTAGTCTAGCAAGCAATATACTACCATCTAACAAGCAGTCAACAGACTATCACCATGAAGGATGAGAAGGTTGACCTTGGCCATATATTTACAAGGGAAAGACTATAAGTGAAGAACAGTAGCTATTAAACACAACCATCCTCAATTGGAAATTATATATTAAATGTTTCATCAAAATAAAAATACCTTGAACTACCATCAAGAGAGGCTGATTGAGCTTTGAGTAATTGCTCTTGTCGAAGCAAGACAGCTTGATCAAGATGATCATATATCTCAGACTGTTGCACAAGATAGTAAGTATTAAAGATCAAAACTAAAAGAGAGAACAAGAAACAAAATTACAAGATGGACAAGGAAGAAGCAGATTTATATTCAGAACATAGGAAAAAGCACGACAAAATGCAAAAGAAGCTAACAGAAGAAATATCATGAAATTGCTAGACCTGCTGCTGATGACCAAAAATAGCAGAATCAACATATCTTCCGGTTGGCTCACTAGGCAATTCTCTCCCCAGATAACCACCCTGTCGTTCCCCATATTCTCTTCTCTCCACTGTAGCATAGTCAGGAATCTTCTTTGCATACATTTGATCACCTTTGTGACTATAACTGTGACTTGATGATGAAACATAGTCAGCAGATGCAAATTTTGGTGAATCTGGCATAGCTGAGGTATAAGCACTACGAGCTTCCAAAGCTGATAATCCAGTCCCTTTGGAACTTATTGCAGGAACCTAGTAATAAAAATTCATCAAATCCAAAATTCGATCAATAAAATTCAATACTATTGTCCGTTAACACACACTCTGATGCATGTTCATCTAACATTACATACTAATGCCACCTTAAAACCAACTAAAAATATAACATGTAGTAACCGTAATGTGAAAAAAGGACATCATGGTTGACTATCAGACAGCTAAGACATATCATAAGCTCCCAAGGAAAAGAAAAACAGCACTCAACAGATGAAACTGACCTGATCCTCAAATATCTATGATAAGGGTTAAATATTAAAGAAGAAATTGAAGATTTACAGCAAGATGAAATAATATACAAATTACCAAAACAAGCACATAGGAAAAGAAACCAACTTCCACTGACCTGATGAGTAGCACTCAAAGCAGTTGTGCCATATATGGAGCTATACGCCCCCCCATAATGAGCTGAAACTGAAGGAAGGGCTCTGTAACCACCAACTTCTGCTTCTTGAGCACTACCTAGAATCGATGAGTGCCGAGAAGACAAGGACATTTGAGCTCCCCCATCGGGTCCTCCAACAGAGCTACCAGAATAACCAGCCCCTAGCTACAAAATTTACAAAAAATGAGAAACAAAACCAGACCCATGATAAGTCTTGAATTATAAAACATGCGTAGAATGTTATTGCCAGGGAAAATACTAAAATCCAACAAAACCAGGCGCAATTCCACAGCTCTAAATCCAATTATTCACTCGTATTAAACATGCTCAGCAACAATAAAGATTTTAAAATAATCATTTAAAAACAAAAAGGTTAGATGTCACAGCAACATCAAAGCAAGCAAATTTTATCAGTTTTTCTCACAAAACCAATCAGTATAACCATACAAAAACCTTCTACAATCAGAGCATTCAATCCCATCATAATACATACAAATTAAAACAAAACCCATTAGAAACTAATTACAAAAAAAAGGAGCTTGAAAAAATAAAAATCCTATGGTGAAAAAAATAAAAATAAAAAATAAAAGACTCACATTTTGGGCGTATCCAGATTGGCCGCCGTAGAGTTGCTGCCCGTAGGCATTCGTCGCTCTGGACGAATACATTAAACTAAATAATATAAATTAAACCTGCATTAAACAACATACAAAACAATGTCAATTAAAAAATAAAAGAAACAACATCTTTCTTTTACTTGAAATATAATAGTAGAAACCCAGATTCTTTTTAATGCAAAAAATCGGATAAATAAATTAAAAAACTTAAAACCCAAAATGGAGAAGATAATGGGTAATTACTCAAAAGACAAGCGCAAACAGATTATTGATAATTGTGAAAAAAAATGGAAAATTGACAAACCCTAATGCATGGGGGAGAAGAACTGAGAAAGGAAGAAGGGACGCGTTACTTTAAGGATGACTAGAAACTGAGACAAAACAAGTACTCAGACAAAACAAGGATGATTAGCACCAAGTTTTGTTTTGGTGTCATCGTTTTCATACGACGCTGTCAGAGTGGTTCATGGGCGGCGGGCGTACGAGAAGTAACTGGTTTAATAAATGTCAGCCCAGACTTTCATGGGCCTTAATCAGGTCAGTTGATTTGGGCCCTTATGGCTCGAAGCCCGAAGCAGTTCCAAGATAAAAACCCAAAGATTTGTTTAATCAACACCATTTAATTTTATCTAATTATTCGTATATTTTTATCACATAAAATATTAATAATTTATATATTTATATCATATTTTATAAGAAAATTATATGTTATAATTTATATCAATGTAAAAATATAAAATATATATTTTTAATTTTATTAAATATATTTATAATTTTTATTAAAATTTTAAATCATGTTATTTTCGTATCTTTTATTCGTATCATTTTTATATTATATCACTAAATTTTATTTAAGATTGTTGGATCTACCTTTAATTTCTATATTTTTTTATGTGTCTATAATATTTAGTAATTTTTTCATGATTTTTGTTTTTTATTAAAAACTAAAATAAAACCCAAAATCGTAGAAATCCAATATTAAATATATAATAACAATATAATTTCTTTTCAAATCTTGTATGTTCAATAAAAATAAATGATTCAATGAAAGTATCGAACAGTTTCATTGTTATTAACAAAATATCAAAACGTAAATAAGATCACGAAGAAAATATAATAGTAAGATTGTTTGATTATTAAAAAAAATAACTGCATCCATATTATATTAGTTATAAACAAAATCTTGATTTCGCTTATTTATTGATTTCTCAATAAATAATTTTATTTTCAAAATACAAATTTAGCGAGCAAGAATAAAAATAATTTTTAAAAAATTAATAAAAAATAATTTAAATTATTAATATAAAAAAAGTGCATCTTTCTCTCTTCATACATGCTGACTTGGATTTTTTAATCATGTGGATTTAAATTTCATAATTTAAAATTAAAATTTCCGTGGTGAGACATTTGTTTGGAAGAAGTAGTGATGTCCTTGTTTTTTTAAAGAAAATATATTGTCATATCTTGGCCTAGATCATCTTAAGCATGTGTTGATAACAAAATTTTTCAACTTCTCTATCATATTTGTTCTTTTTTTTTTATTTATTTTCATGTAAATGAAATTGTAGCTTAAAAATAATAAAAATAATTGTGATGACTAAAATTTAAATTTCAATCTCATTGCATATTATATTTGAATTAAGTTTCTAATTTTTTTCTTTCCCTATTTTAACTCAACAAGAAGAATTTCATTTACAATTCTTTTTATTATAATATTGTAATTATTCAATCACAACAAAAAAAATGTAAAGATATACCCTTTAAAAGTATAGATTTTATATAATTTTTTTATAAATCTTACACAATATTAAATTATTATTAATTAATTGTACTATAATAATTACATGTAATACACTCTCCATCCAACAATATTTGTTAACTTGTTTTTCATGAACAATATGGATAATTAAATTCAAATCTAAAACAAGTCTTCAAAGTTAAAATATAAATTACTCTTAGTCCCTTTTTATAAAATTTGTTTACATAAATTTTAAAAAACCCTAATTTCCTTTAAAAAAAAAAACTCCTTTTTTCATTAACCACTTTTATCACCAAAATGATTTATCCCTTCTCTCATATTTTCTCAGCTTTCTCAAACCATCATCCATAGCTCTTTGATGGAACCACAAAATTAAATTAAATGTATAAAAATATAATATATGATTATTAAATTAATGAAATTATCAAAGGCTAGTAAGAATAATTTTTAATTTTTTTTATAATTAATATTACGTCAGTTAATTTGCATCTATTTGTCAAGAATTGATACAATTAAATATTTTCATTTTCACACTTTTTATTTCTTTTAAATATAAAATAAAATAAAATAAAAAACCTCACCTCTTTAAATATTGGTTCTAAATTATCCATTGATAATAAAAACAAAACAAGCAAAGGTCAAAGTCAAAGACAGCTCTCCAATCAACGGAGGAGATTCATAGAATATTCCTCAAAGTCTCCAAACTCATGATTGACGGTCAAGTTGCCGCGTGGTGGTTCGATCTTAAACACGGATCATGGATCAATGTTTCGTCACGTAGTCACGTGACATTAAATTAATCCTACAAATAGTTGTAATCAAACTGGGATTAGCATCGACTACGGCGCACTAATGACGTGGCAAAGGCTAGAACCACAAGTTAATAATCTTTTTTTTTTGCCTACGTTTCTTCTAAAAATTCTACGATGCTTATCCCTAGTCTACTACTTTTGGCAAGTGGCACGTTTCGCTCTTTTAGTGGTGTTGATATAACCTTTTGATGACTCATTCACTAAGTGTCCCCATTTATTGGCAAAGTGAGAGCTAGCTATCGGCATTATATTATCGTGTAAAATATAAAAATTATATATTAATATTATATTATATATAGAAATTATTTATTATAATTTATATTGATATAAAAATATAAAATATATTTTTAATTTTGTTAAATTTTTATATAATTATTATTAAAATTTTAAATTTTATTATTTTTTATTTATTTTTATATTATATTTATATTATATCATCATATCATATTTTAAATTATTAAGTAATTAAAATTTATTTTAAATTTATTTACAAATTAATTTTTAAAAAATTTAAAAATTAATTATTATAAAGATAAAATTAAATATCATAATAAAAAATTAAAATTAATAATAAAAATATATATAAATATAAATGTAACAATAATAATGAAATTGAGATGTCAATCAACTTTGTGACCAAAAGCAATTTATCGTTATAATTGAAAAATGTCATACTTTAATTTTACATTAAGACATTTGATTATTATGGAATCTAATGAACCATTGAATCTTTTTCCTCTCTAATCTCTAATTGAAAAGACGATGCGTTAAAAGCCTTCGGTAAAAAGAACTTAAATGTGATGGAATCTAAATATATCATTAGTTTATTTATATAATTATTTTTAAAAGATAATTTTTAATAATTTTAATTTATTTTTTAAATAACAACCACTTTTATAATAAAAATTATTTTAATAGTTGATCCAATAATATTTTCATCCAAAAATTATTTAATTATTATAAAATAATTACAAATTTCAAACTTATTTTAACACGATTAATTCACATCGATTCTTAAAATTAAAGGTGCACATGTGATAAAAAATTTGTTTAGTAAGTCATACCATAGATCTAAGATATTTTGTCATGATCTTTTAACAACTGCGGATAGTATATTGATGTACTTCAAAGGGAACTTTTTTCTTATGACTAAAAGCACAAGTACAAAAATGCTAAAAAATGTTAACCAAGTATTTTAAGAGTACTTTTAAAAATTAATTAACATATTATTTATAATATTATTATATTAACCAAGAATATATAATCGATATCATAAATTTCATTGCATTAGAAGAATTATTTTAAATATATTTTTGAAAAATTATTATTTTATATGAAATAAATACATAAATTATTATATCTACGTGTATAATTCATTATTATCTCGTCTGATGAGATACAAAGAACCTAGCACAAGAATTCAGTCAAAGGGATTATGTAGAAAGAGTGGCAGGTGTTGGCCACGTTCCCGGGTATTGGCTTATGATTATGATGTGAGGTTCATGAATAAAATGTCAAGTTATCAGCCAATCAAAATCCATTTTAGCCCACAATAATAAGACAAAATCATTCCACGATAAAACGCCGAGCTCTGAATTTGTAAACATTTCAAACGCCATTCGTTACCTCGGCCGTCCCTCCTCTCAATCTTCTCCCCCCATAGTTATCCTAAAATTTTCGATTAAACCAAACTTGTTTCCTTGTTCGGACAAGAAGAAACAGAATGGAAAGAGAAACCAGCTCTGGCCTTCCTCCCGGTTTTCGGTTCCACCCCACAGATGAAGAATTGATTATGTATTACCTCAAAAACCAGGCCAAATCAAGGCCATGCCCTGTTTCAATAATCCCAGAAGTTGATATATACAAATTTGATCCATGGCAATTGCCTGGTTAGTTTATTTATAATCTGCCAAAACTATCATTTATGTTCCATTATTTATGCTATGCTGACTCCTGCTGTTCATGATATTGTAGGGAAAGCTGAAATTGGTGAAAATGAATGGTATTTTTTTACCCCTCGAGACAGAAAGTACCCTAATGGGGTGCGCCCCAATAGGGCATCTGTGTCAGGGTACTGGAAGGCTACTGGGACAGACAAAGCCATATATAGTGGTTCTAAATACGTTGGGGTGAAGAAAGCTCTTGTGTTCTACAAGGGCAGGCCACCAAAGGGAATCAAGACTGACTGGATTATGCATGAATATCGGTTAAGCGATTCGCGAAAACAAATCACCAAGCAAAATGGATCCATGAGAGTAGGCTTTTTCTTTTCAGATCTTGGTCATTCCAGGAATTGCCGTGATCATACTATTTTTATGTAAACTGACCAGATCAGGGCTTGTTTTTGTGTGTATTTTCAGCTGGATGATTGGGTCCTGTGCAGAATCTACAAGAAGCGGCACACAGCTGGGAAAGTTTTGGATCAAAAAGTGGAAGAATCAAATACCCAAATTGACATGATAGGGTACTCAAATGATGCTAGTGAAAGCCAACAAATGTTGAAATTCCCCAGGACATGTTCATTTTCTCATCTATTGGAATTGGATTACATGGGTCCAATTGCCCAACTTTTGAGTGAAAACACATACAATACAACCTTTGATTTCCCTCACACCATAGACGATACCGGTACTGACCATGTTGAGAAACTTCAGCTAGGAGAAATATCTTACCAAAACACTGATGCAGGGAAGTTTCAAGTGATCAATCAGAGTGGGATCCTAAACCAGCAAGTATATATGAATCCCATGGTGTATCAGTTTCAGTAATAGATATGCATTTGATTGTTTTCACCTCAAAGAAATATTGGATTGGCTAGACACGTAAGAAAATGGATCACCCTTATCCATTCCAAAAATTGTAAAACCTGTTTGCTCAGAGATTATATATTTAGATGTTTAATCTGTGATAGAAGTTTCAGCCATCTGATTCAAGTATTATAAAATTAATATTGATTAATGTAAATTTTAATTATGAAGCTTAAATTTTATAGTGAATGAATATTGATGATTCATATCAAAATCAAAGACAATGTGAAACATAATCCCTAACTCTTTTTCTCCTAGTTAAATGCAACCTGAAGAGTTCAAGAAATCTGTCCCAAGCAGTAATTTTGCTAATGAAACAATAATCCCTTGATTATTTGCTTCTAATTTATTCTAAAAAATTAGGCATGGATGATGATGATATCAAAGAAGATTTTTTTTTAAAAAAAAAATTAAGATATATTGTTTAGTTTCGAATCAAAATAAGATGTGTGATATTTGATAATTTAAAAATAATAATTTTAAGTTTTATATTTAAAATAATCTTAATAAAATATCATTTATTTGACTCGAAATCAAAATTATTTATATAAAAAAATTAATCTTATCAATTGAGTCAATTTCTAATAAAAAAAAATTTTCGTTTGAGTTTTTTTTATATCGAATAATTATTTTAAATTTCGAATAATTTAAAATTAAATCATATTAAATTTTATTAGAAAGATAAATTTTTTAAAATTTGTTTTTTTATCATAAAATTTAAAATTAAAATTTTACTTAAGGAGAATAAAATTTATTACTAAAATTAATAAGACATAAAAATCTTTGATATTTAGGTCTTAGGTGCCACACGACAAATTTTGAAAGAATATTGGAAGTAGATTGGCATTAACCGTTGTCTGAAACCATAGGCAGACTTTGGCTGGTTGGATGGCTATGCATCACTTATCCAAAAGAAAACAATTAATTAAAGGTGGTGGGGATGGTCAAAAGCCTTGTCGAAAACAACACTGTGGATAATGCGTCTTGAATTGATGATGCGTGCATGGGCTAATTTTGTCGTTGCAAATGATGCTGATATTTCAAAAGACTTCAGATTCTACCATCATCACACTGGCACCTGAAACAAAAGAATTGTGTTTGAACAAGCTTAATCCGCTGCTGGATTCCTTGAATGAGTCATATTGCATTAATTGCTCATACATTGTGCTTTTTTTTTTTTTTTTTCCCGATCTTAGAAAGGTCAAATCCGCTCTGTGAGCAAGAGCTGCATACATGCACGTATCTATGATACTGTGATTGAGCCAAATGCTCAAATGAATGAACGTTGGACATGTGTAAACCTTCGAATTTTAGCCTCATGAGATTAGTTTAATTGGCAAGTAAGCACACTTTTACGCTGTTGACGTCTACGTATCTTAATATCTTAAGTAGCTCTGAAAATTTTGGACACAATATAATGATATAACATAATAGCTTAATATAAAATGAATACGAAAAATATATGAAAATGATATTATTTATGGATTTGATATATCAAAAATATTTTATATATATTAATTGTAATATTATAATTTTTATATTATATATATTTAATACAAAATAAATACGATATAAATATATGAATTATTAAATTTAATTTTAAATAATTTGAATTTATCCAATCAAATGAGACTCCTAGTAATTAAAAATGAAATAATTAATTTGTTTAGATTAAGGCTAAAGATGCAAAAGAGGTGAAACATTTTTTAAAGCTATAGCATGCAAAGAATGTTGACAAAGTAGTCGTTAATTCATGAACTTCACAATCTATCTACATTTTAGCATGCCAGCTGGCTCCTCTTTGCTATACTCATTATAAGAGGCGTTATTTCCCAAGTCATTCCATCAACAAATTACATTCAATTTGTGTTCATTTTAATCTAAAATGGAAGTAGAAATTGATCTTTTCTCAGTTTTTTCTTCTGCAGATGGATGCAACATGGGAATGCTGATGCTAGCTTGCCTGGTTATTTCCTGGATCTTCATCTACAGATGGAACCAAAGGAACAAAAAAGGCCCGAAAGCATGGCCACTCATTGGAGCAGCGATCGAACAATTAATGAACTATGATAGAATGCACGATTGGCTTGTCAAATACCTGTCCGAATCAAAAACCGTGGTAGTTCCAATGCCATTCACAACTTATACATATATTGCCGATCCTGCTAATGTTGAACATGTCTTGAAGACCAACTTTGCCAATTACCCCAAGGTAAAGCTCCCATTATTCAACAAATAATTCATTTTCCATGGTTGTTGGACTGCAATTTTCTGTCTATATTGGTTATTAGATTTAAAGGTTGGTGTCCTGTTTTCTTAAAATTGAAAGGGTGAAACATATCATTCCTATATGGAAGTGCTGCTTGGAGATGGGATTTTCAATGTAGATGGTGAGCTATGGAAGAAGCAAAGGAAGACAGCTAGCTTTGAGTTTGCATCCAAGAATTTGAGGGATTTCAGCACTGTTGTCTTCAGGGAATATAGTCTAAAGCTCCATTCTATTCTGAGTGAAGCTTCTTTCCACAACCAAGAAGTGGATATGCAGGTAACTTCCACAAGGTATTTGTCAACATTTAGAGATTATGGGGAAAAAAAATGTCATGGTTTTCTTTTCATAAACATGACAAATGACACCTTGTGTATTGTGTTACTTTTGACATTTTTTTTTCAGGACTTGTTGATGAGGATGACTTTAGACTCCATTTGCAAGGTGGGGTTTGGTGTAGAAATTGGAACTCTGGCTCCCAATTTACCAGATAACCGCTTTGCTCAGGCATTTGATACAGCAAACATCATTGTGACACTTCGTTTCATTGACCCACTGTGGAAATTGAAAAAATTTCTCAATGTGGGCTCCGAAGCTCTACTTGGCAAGAGCATTAAAGTCATTGATGAGTTCACATACAATGTCATAAGGAGAAGAAAAGCAGAGATAAAAGAAACTCGGGAATCTTGCAAAACTATCAAGGTGAACTGATATTTTAATACCAAGGTTGCGTTTTCTGTTCTTTATTTCATTTTCCCAGTGTTCTTATCCAAGCAACTTTCTAAATGATAGAAAAATCAGATAAAGCATGACATATTGTCAAGATTTATTGAGCTAAGTGAAGACCCGGAAGGAAAATTGACTGACAAAAGTCTTAGAGATGTTGTCCTGAATTTTGTGATCGCTGGCCGTGACACAACAGCCACAACTCTGACATGGGCCATATACATGATAATGAGCCATGATCATGTAGCTGAAAAGCTTTTCTCAGAGCTTAAAGCTTTTGAAGAAGGACAAGCAAGAGAGGAGAAGATCTCATTGCTACCATATGACTTGGAAGACCCTGAATCATTCAATCGAAGAGCGGCACAATTTGCAGGTCTCTTGAATTATGATTCACTAGGGAGATTGTATTATCTGCATGCGGTGATCACAGAGACACTCCGTTTATATCCAGCAGTTCCTCAGGTATACATTTTCCCCATTTCAGTTGGTAAACAAGAAAAGTCGTTGGGGCTTTTTGAATGTGCCAAGAGGGTCTAAACTAGGGTAGTTCCTCAATCTCAACTCCCAAAAAGGCTTCAGAAATTGTGCCCAAAAGAAAGCAGATGATCTGGATATTTCTGGTTTTATGACAAAGTAAACATACTTGGATGATTACAGGACCCCAAGGGCATTTTGGAGGATGATATCTTGCCTGATGGAACCAAAGTAAAAGCAGGAGGCATGGTTACTTATGTTCCATACTCGATGGGCCGGATGGAGTATAATTGGGGCCCTGATGCTGCTTCATTCAGGCCCGAGAGATGGCTCAAAGAGGGTTACTTCCAGAATGCATCTCCATTCAAGTTCACTGCATTCCAGGTATGATGCAAAAGATCTTCATCTTCGGATAAATCCTCATGCACCCAACAGGGTAACAGCAGATTAAACTAACACTGTTGTCCGTCAGAACTTACAGTTTCTTTACATTAAATTCATCTATGATCTATTGTGGCTCTTGGTTGGTTATTGTTTTTTGGTGACATGCAGGCTGGACCAAGAATATGCCTCGGGAAGGACTCTGCATATCTCCAAATGAAGATGGCATTGGCCATTTTCTGTAGATTTTTCAAATCCAGTTTGGTGCCAAACCATCCAGTAAAGTACAGGATGATGACTATTCTATCAATGGAACAAGGCTTGAAGCTCAAAATAGCCAGACAATATTGAGGTGGCTTTATTGGCTTTATTGGCTAACTATCATATGTCCAAATGATAATATGCAAAAATTATTTATATTTCACAATCAATCAACTCAGACTGTTAGCTATCAGATTTTGTTACAAATATTAAAGATGGCAATATTATTGGGCCCGGAAAAAAAAAGACAGAATCATGACAGCTCAATTTAGCCAATAATAAATTCGGAATAATATAATCCCAGCCAAGCAATACATAATGTGGGCAAAAAATAAGGAACACTATATTTACGTGAAAAGCCCTCCATGAAGATCGAGGAAAAACTAGTACCATGACAGTCTGTTTCAGCTACAGTAACTCTAATACAATGAAACTCTAATATTTCATTTGGTATGTAATTGATGAAGGAAAAAGATCTCACATCGTTAATTTGGATTTTAAATGCATTTTCTCAAAAAATAAAATGTAACAACACAACATTAGTCCTCAAAAATAATAATATGTCACAATCCAACTATCCTTGCATAATATTGTAATACCAACTAAGTTCGAAGAATTGAACATGAGAAAACAAGCCTCAATTTCGATGGTGAAGGCCCATGCCTCCAAATCACCATTGCAACAAACTCTCCCTCCCCATAATACGAGCTTCCTTTCCATCCCAACAAAGTAATGTGATAATCTCCAACCAGAGAAAACTTGTAACAACATTTCTGGTTACTTCACTAGCTAGCAGCACTAGGGTTGCACGGCACCGCAGCAGCAGCAGAGAATTGGGTGGGGAACAGTTTTTCGAGCCTGGTTTGTCGCCAGATGATGCTGCGGCAAGAATTAAACAAACTGCTGAGGGGTTTCATAGTATAAGAGACATGTTGGAGAACATGTCATGGAGGTACGTCATGTTTTACATTCGACTAAAGCAGCTTATCTTTCTCGGGATTTGAAGAATGCCATGCGTACATTGCCCAAAGGCTGAAAGGAAGTATATGTGAGAACCGCAGATGATTGGTCGATAACATGGCTGAGGTACGGTCATAGCTATAGTCTTCATTGCATTGAATTAGTATTATTTTTACATATGAAATTAAAGTAAAAGAGATTATATTGCTTGTAATTTCAAGCATGCTTTTTCTTAATTTTCCTTGTTTGTTTTTTTCGTTCACACACCAACAGTACACGAATCATACTTGTACTACTAGAGGACATTGAAATCCATAGATGATCTAGTGGTATTGTAGGGGTACGACAGAGGTACCAATGCCTGATGGAGATTTATCAGCAATTGGCAAGTTGCTTCCATGTGACCATAATTATTATTCACAGTAAGATAAGGAAATGTTGTGTTTCAACCAACAAATATATGGTGATCAAGAAATCTTCAACTTTTAGGACATGTATTTATTATTTTCCAGCTGCTGTTCATATAATTATCAGAGAAATGCTGAAGTTACACAGTAACAAGTGTAGTTTCACATTTTGTAATTAATAAGAGTCGGGATTGCTCTGATATTTCTTATGATCTAAGATTGGATTGATTTTTGCAAACTAGTTTGAAAAGTAAACAGCCTTATTGCTATTGGCAGTTTAAAGAAAGACGACTGATCAGAAACACAAAATTCCATAACAAAATAGAAGCCTCAAACCAGCTCCGAGAAGAGCAAGACAAATACAGAGTCAAACATGTTCCAACAGTCCTAAACATTTGTGTTTCTGTAACTGGAGCAAATTTGGACCGACAACGATGAACCATGTTCCAACAATAATTTTTAAGTTTCAAACCAGGAGCATTTTTCTCCTGTATTATTTAGGTTCATTTTTTGACTTAAAATCCTAAGCGTTCGTAATCACAGTCATGACGTGCTACAGCAATGCATACAATAGAGATGCAACAAGGCCATATATGGGGGTTTTGTTCAACATTTTTCCGGAGATCCAAAGAATTTTAAAACATGTTTGGCAGAATGATGATAAGGGCATTCCAAGTGAAAAGGGTCATGCCACTAACGCTTTCTAGTAAACCTCTTTCGGTTTGTCTCAAGACCTTCCATATTCGGTAAGCTAAAATCTTTCAATCAGAAACTATATTTTCTTCTAATTCCTTGAACTTTTGGTGAACTAGCATTTGCCATATATGCAAACACAGGGCAATTGTCTCATACAATATTGACATTTAAACATGCTAAAATGAAGGAAATGTTATATCTACCTGATATATACTAGGGTAGGAACTTACTTCGTAACGTGATTTGACCCTCCCTCATATGGCTTGCACCTCCTCCATTACTGTCATGTGTAAGTGCTCCAACTCCGGCATTTCCACTTGTATTATCAGCATAGATCTAACATGTGAAAATGAGACAGAATTGTAGCCAAAGACAACTTGCCGGTTATCTCCACCAAAGGTTTGTTTCATTTATGTCTTTATTAATTAGCTATCCGGTATTCCAATGAGCAGTTCAAATCTTCGACAATAAAATTAATATAATACTTTAATGATAATAGACTACTTTATACATTATTCCAGATGTCCCAAAAAGGAAAAAAGTTTCCATCTATACACAAATCTAATATTTGAAAATAGCTAGCTTTGATATATGGAAGAGAAAGCCTAGCCGGCAAGTCATCCTTGGCTGCACTACTTTACCTCATTTCCACAGGCTAGACCTTAGATGAAGAAAGACGACATGGATCCAGCAATGGATAAGTAACTTCTCTTTTTCACTACACCTAGTAAAGGGGGGAATCAAAGAATTGTATGACTCTCAGGAGTGAGCTTTAGGAACTAAAAGGAGGAGCAGAATGTATCAGAGCATGTTTTATCCTGATGAAAAGAACTGTAAAGTTTCCATAAGAGAGTTTGTTGTTTAATTGAGGTCTATGCCAATGGAGGTTTGATGATGTATTCTGCAGAGAGGGAAATTGAAAAACAGTGGGTGCCATAAAACCAAGAATGAGTTCAGCATATAAACGTGAAGGCCTTGAGGGACTGAATGTGACAACTGCATGGGTCCTGAAGTCAGCAAACTCATGCCTTGATCACTTAATAAACTCAGAGTAGCTTATAGCCAAGTTGCCCGTGGCCCATATACAGCCTATTTATGTTTTTGATTACTTTTTGGGTTCCAATATTTATGTTTCCGATGATGCTTTTTGATTTACAAGTTACAACAAAGATGATATTTTGCAATCTGCAATCCTAATCAGACTCTCAACTAGTTTATTGAGGTTGTTTTGGAAACAAAACCTTGTCACTTTCCAAGTTTGAGTTTAAGACAAGTGACTAGGAGCTGATCCACTAATTGCAGAAGTTTACGCAATTGAAATGTTTGGCTAGGATAGGAAGACATGGGCAAACTATTATTTTGTGAGAGTGAAAATGGCGATCTATGTCAACGCCGTAAGGAAAATTTTGAGCTCCCAAAACCTTTCAAAACAAAGTCGATTGATGCCTATCCAATACTACCAAATTGACAGTCTGTTCGACAGATCATCATTACATTGTTCCTAGGCAGAGTGATAAGATGGATAAATGAACAAATCCAAAGTTACGGAAGAGATAACAAAGGGAGGGAGAGATTGATTCTGGTTATGATGTAATAGGAATGGGGCATGAGTGATATGTTGGGGAACTCGTGATCTATGAATGTGGTGGTTACGGGGGTGACATGGGCTGAGGATGGCGTTTGTCTACCAATTTCGATCCTAGATCCTAATGGAGTAGATAACATTTCTCTGAAAGAAATCAGCCACCACCCATCTCTTTTTTCTTCCATCCTTTTCAGGTATAAACTGTACATGACGCTTGCATTTCTGTTGCAAAGATTACTTCATCTCCACGTCTCTTTAAATTCACTTTACTTTAAAAGTAACGTAAAATGTTAGTAGAGAACTAAAATTTTAATTTATCCGATTTAAATCCTGATAATTTCGAATAAAAAGTAAATTTGTCACTTCGTAAAATTATTCAGATTTAAGATTTTGACTACTGTAGTTGATTACTTTCAATTCAAGTACAAGCGTTTTATTTGAAACTACAAATCATTCACATCAACTATTAATACCAGAAAAACACATTAAACATATGAAATGAAAGTTCTAATGAGAGATTTTCCCAAAGTTTGACAGCCACAACCTTAAGAGAGCAATGAGTAGAAAATTTCGGTTTTCATAAAATCAGTCATTATCAAAACGCAGATGACAGATCACTCAAGAAAACAATACCCAAGAAACCATAGTAGCAGTAATCAATCAACACAATTTGGGCCCACGTTTCAAACCAGTTCAGGTTCTAAACCACCATAAAAGAAATGTTCTTCACGTTGATGAATTGAATATGAAATAGTAGGAGATTGAAGTCAGTAAGGCCCGTCCTTTTCATTCAAACCCTTCACCCTTTCGTCAAGCTTTAGCAGAAATTCATTATACACGTACCGAAGAAACTAAGCCAGTAATTTATTTGTTAAATTTTATAACTTGGGTTCTGTTTACTTTGTATTGTAATAAAGCCGGCAGATATGCTTGAAATTTAATGGGATTTAGTTCATCTTTTGATTCCCTTCACCAAATTTAATTAGTAATTCATGCTCCAATATTGATTGATGATCAGAAATGAGAACTTTGGTTTCAATCTGACCTTCAAACTGTAACTCATATGGAGTCTTTGTTTTTACTGTAACAGCAATTTACTGTGGAAAAAATAACAGAAAAAATGTCACAAATAAATAATATTGAGGATGTAAAGCACAAGGAGGTGGTGGATGACGGTGAAAAATATCAAATTTGTGATGAAGAGGGTACTGTGGTAGAGAAGGTGAAAGATTCAGATGAAAATAAAGACAGTCTGATGCCCTCAGCCAAAGAGGAGGTAAATGATATTCATGGTGCTGACTTTTGCATGGTTATAAATATTTCAACAGTGAACATTTTTTGTTTTCTGTCCTATTTAGATAATATATTTGGTCGGTGGATTTTTTTTTTTAATTTTTAGAGTGCGAAAGCGTAACAGTTAAATTTTAATAATTTATTTATTCATATTAAACTATTAAATTTTATATATTTATATTATATTTATTAAAAAATTATAAATTAAATTATATGATATGAAAACATGAAATATATTTTTTATTTTTTTAAATTTAAATCGTTTGATAATATTTAATTACAATATTTTAACGTGTCCAAATAAATTTGATAATTTTAAATACGATATAGTAAAAAAAAAATCTTATTTTCATGAATTTATCAAACACCAGTAATTCTAGTTCTCAATATTTATTTTCTACATCTTCTCTTAGTTTATTTCTCTATTTTCCTGTACTTAAAAAGTCTTTTTCATTTTGCCAGTAAGAGTTTGACACTAGTGCAGCTCAAACCATAATAAATCACATTGTCTTACTAAAAAATCTTTGGATAAACCATAAAATCTTCTTCAAAATTACTAATGAAAATATATTCTCTATAAACTTTATCAGCAATTCTATTACCCTTTAAATTTTCTCAGGCTATCAAATAACTCAAAAAATTTTAAGATATCCACTTCTTCAAAAAAGACCTTGTTATTGGTTTTGATGTCATAATCAGTATACCAAGCTTAAGACTTAGTGGAAATGGTATAAAATTTGAAAGTTATTTCAAATTTTGAAAAAACCTTCTCAACCTTTTCATCTTAATCATACAACCAAATATTTTTCAAGAATTTAGACAAAAATTCATTTACTTTTTTCGTGCAAAAAATCATTCAGAATTTCTCTAAAAATGTGATCACCCTCTTTGAAAAACCCTAAATTTTTCATTACTCTACCCTTAAAAAAATATTAGAATGCCAATCATATAAAAGTAAATCATTTAGGCATTAACATAGATCATTTCCAATTAGCAACTAAGAATATTCCCTTCTCCAGGCTTAAAGAATAGTAGTATAATAGGATAAAGTCATTATTAAAGTAATGACATTTACAAAAAACTTTACATAAAGCTAAAGTAACTTTAATAAAGTAAATATGACTCATCATTTATATGACATAAAGTAAAAATAACTCATAAAGTAAACATGACTTGATTAAAGTAAACTAGACATAAAAGTGACTTAACATAAAGTACACTAAAAGTGATGGTGAGTTGGTGAGATGTCATTATCATTTTTAGAGTCTTTTGGAAAGTATTTGGAGATGATTGTTATACGTAATTATATATAATTGGATTGAAACAGGAAATCTTTTGTCTTTGAGCACTATGAGTGGATTTTTAACTTGATCAACATCATTTGAGAGAGTGATAAGTGTGTTCTGGAGAAAAGTTGAGGTGCGAGTTGTTTGCTCATAGAGTGAAATCATAGCCTATGCTTTTCTAATCATTGATTTGGATTAAAATCTTCAAAACGGTCTTGGGATTCTTGCTATCCATTTGTTATAAAACTTCCAGAGGTTTCCGGTAAGGATTTCATTATACTAGTCTTGTATGATCAAGTTCAAATCTTATAGTTTCAGGAAAAGGTTCTATCCAAGCATCATCAAGTTTGATTTCATAAATCTTTTTATCAATTTTAAGCTGGTAGTTGTATTCTGAAAAGTAGTTTCCCTATGAAACATCATCTTAGAGCTCTGACCAATTTTGCTTGAGAATTTTATGATTCATTTCACAAATCTATCTTTAGAATTCAGTACCTTTCATGGCAGAAAATGGTATTCCTATATGTACCAGAATGGCATTGTTGGACACAAGATTCAAAGAATACAAGCATGCAGTACTTTACATAATTAAAATGACCTCAATGCAGGAACTGTCTTATTTACAGTCTTTTCAAATTATAATATGTCTATTTATGATCCAAGACTGTTAAATGCTTTAAAAGTTCAAGTCTAGATTGTAGTCATAGAGTTCCCTCCATCCAAAAGACCTTAATAAATATTATCAACAATTTTTTTGGCATTTCTACATACTCAGTGAATTTGATGACGTGAAGCAAACTTTTCTCAATTATGTTTCAGAATAACTTGTACAACAAATAAGAATACAGTTGAATCTTAGATGTCTTGATGTTAGAACCATGAACCTTTGAGATATTTACAAAATGATATTGAAAGCCTTTGACAAGATTTGCAAATAGCACAGATACATCAAAAACTTGGTGAATAACTCCAAAAAGCTAGAGAAAACCATGCTCTTATTCTTCTTTTAGACTTCAGATCAAATGTTCTTCTAAAGACTACACATGTCTTTGCAATCACAAGAAAAAAAAATACTTCAAAAAATTCAGACTTCTAATAAACTCACAGTTCTCCTAATGCAACCAAGCTATCCAAGTTCAAATTTCCCTCATTTTCAAAAGTCTCATAAAGACCAATACAATCCAAAACTTTATTGATAGAAATGAATATGAAAACCAAAAAAGTATTACTCGTACTGAAGCAGTTTTAAACTGGTAGACTGAGAATTCTCTTCAATAGAATGCATACTTGTACAAAATTAAACACAAGTTAGATCAAGTCAGTTATCATTTTGATCAGAGCCTTGTTAATCTTTAAAATATTATTCTTAAAATTCAATAAAAGATAAAATATACAAAAATTACATGATTTAAAATTTTAATAAACATATTTAACAAAACAAAAAAAAATCATATTTTTATGTTGATATAAATTATAACAGATATTTTTATATATAATAAGATATAAATATACAAATTATTAATATTTTAAATAATATAAATATACAAATGATCATATTAAAATAAATTTTTTTCTACCAAAGTTTAATCGATGTCGTCATCTATGTTTGTTGACTTTGTAATGGATGGCGGCATGAAGTAAAGTTGCTCACAAACTCTTTACCAAGATTCTTAAAAGAAAATATATTTATTAGCATTCAAAAAAAGAGAAAACAAAAAAAAAAAGAAAAGCCGCGGGTTATTTTTAGAAATACACAAAAGACAAAGTCCTAATTTGAAAAAAAAATATTAAATTAATCGCGCTTTCCCAATAATTTAGGGTTTTTTTTTTGTCCTCGTTTCTAAAATCGAATCTCTAGCATTTCCATCCACTTGCATTTCGTCTTTTGGGAATCGTAAGTCTCAAACTCTCTTGCATTCTCTATGTTTTCTGGTTTTCTCAATAAAATTTGAATTACTATTCATAATCACAGCTGAACTGTTCTTCACAGTTATTTTAATAAACTTCTGTAAGTTTTTCTTTGGTTTATTTTGTTAGAGTTAGTTACTTATACTTAGTTGCGAGTTGCCATTTTAGTTTTTTCAATTTTTCGAAGTTATTTACTTTTTTTTTCTTTTTATCAGAAATTATGAAACAAAAATTAAATTTTTTTGGCTGTTTGATTCTTAAATCGATGACACTATGTCAAGCTGAGATTGAAAAAATGAAGTTTGATTTGAGTTATGAGATATAATAATTTTGCTTAATTTTTCTGAAATTATTAGAATTTATTGCTGACATTTCCATTTTAGGAGTAACTGTGAGAAAGTTGATGTTTGAAAGTTGGAATGATGGAAGCTTATTTGATTATTAAACTTGGAGGTAGACTTGGCAATTTAAAACACGATATGATGATACGACACAAACATAACATAGTTTAAAATTTTAGCAATTAACTATTTATGGGTTTAACAAAACAAAAACAAATGTATTTTATATTTTCGTGTGGACACAAATTATAATACATGATTTTCATGTAAAACAAGATACGAATACACAAATTTCAATATTTTACGCAACACAAATGCATAATTTCGTCTGGTCTACTTGGAGGGAATTATTTTCGTTGTTTCTCATTTATTTTATTTTATTTCTTTGTGAAAATTTTGAAATTGGTTGTTTGTTTGTTGTTGTGTAGAGCATGATTTTACATCTAAGTGAACCTACTTTACCTTTTCCTTCCAGGTTTCTGTTTTGATGCTAGTGACTTTTGAAGAAAGAGGGTAAGGTGATTTATCATGCTTCAGCGAGAAAATGCCTTTCGGATATTTAACATGCTTTACTGATAAAATTGGTGGGTCCCATGATTTTTATATTTACTGAAGATTGGATTTTAATGTCAAAATAGTTGCACAGAATGTAAGTTGAGGATGTTGTAATTCTCTGAGTTATTCTGGGGCAAGCTTCATAAAAGTTGAAAGCTTGTTGAATTAGTACTTGTGAGGTTTACAAAAAATAGCTAAGACGGGGTCGCTGTGTTGTGTGGCTGCAAGGCCACATGGGTCAAATACAGCCAGTAGGGACTGGTCCATGGGTCCTCATGAGCCTTATTGGCGAACTAATACAAGCTTCTCGCCACCACCTTCAAGATGGGATTTCCATTTCCAACCCGATGGACTGTCACATGGTTCACATGATGGGATTCAAACGTATGGGTCTTCTGTATCTTCAAACAGCAAAGAAAGTAGCAGCTGGGTGAGGGGAAACCTTCTTTACAATCATCAATATTCAACATCTGATGGTGCTGGGCCCTTTTTAAGTAGTCCATCTGACCTTTCTCAGGGTCCGCAGTGGACACCTCCAGCAATACAAGAAATCACTCTTGATGATTATGAAACTACAACAAGAAGAGGTAATACAATTAAGAGTCTCGTTTTGATTGTTAACCTCCATTGACATTGAATCTTTATTCTCAGCTCCACCTGGTCAGTCATGGTGTTCATTTTCATTTTCCTTCGCTGGAAATGTTTTTGTCTTATAATGCGTGGGAAATTGGGTGATTTTCATAAGTAGTTTTTATTTGGTGACTTATAATTCTCGAGTGAAACAATTACGTAGAGGCTTATAAATAAATAGGCATGTAAAGGATGTACACTTGTGTGTACTTATTCAAATGTTATAATGTCTTCCTATGATGAGGACAATAATGTTTCTGATTTTTGTCACAAAGCGTGCTCCTCTCATTCCCTTTAAATGAAGAGGGAAACACCTGATTGCTAGAAAGCTTTATTAACTCCCTTGTAGGTTTATATGATTAGTTACATTTGTCATTTTTATCTCCTTCTCCTTATTCTATTTGATATTCTTGTCGAAGAGTTTCGATCCCTGTTCAAAACCATTGATTCAATATGACCCTCTTTTTTCCGTCAAACATTGTCATTTGGGAACAATGGCATATAATAGATAGTAGTTACATTGAAAGAAGTGTTAAAGAAAATGCAACAGAAATTCTGGCCTAAGCACCTGAAGTATTTCAGGAGTGCCTATGCTTTTAGACATTCCTCCACAAATCTGTTAACCAGCCATATATTATCAAGTTGCTCTTTAATATGAAGAAGAAAATCAAGAAGAGGAAGAAGAAAAATGCCGTCCCCTAAAATTAGTTTATAATTGAGCTGGTGTCATATTGCCCCTGTATCTATGTGGAACACAGTGGTCAACAAATATGTTATTGATGCCTTTTTAATGCATTTGAGATTTAAAAATCGAAATTTGGAGACATCTTATACTTGATAAAAGTTTGAATAATTTCTCTTTGCTTTGACTGAAACAACTTATTGCCTTCTTTTCCTTGTTAGATCAAGTTGCTGGGAAGTTGCCCTTTGCTTCTATTGTTGAGGTACCTTATTCTCATCTCCTCACTGGGGTTAAGTTGAGAAGTTTTTTCCTAGAATTTATGTTCCTTACTTTGATGGAATTTTGCAGGGCACCCCAAAAAATGCAGATAGTGGGGTCTCCTCTTCATCCCATTCAGACTGTAGCGAGTCTGAGCCCATGTTCATGTCATGCTTGTCATCTCATCGCAACTTTTCAAGTCGGCGTTACTTTATGTCCAAACCTATTCATCCCTTGTCCTTTCCCATGGTGACTCCTACTACAGAAGCCTCTGACTCTGGAGGTACTGGGTTTTCAGACAATGCTGGCACATCACAAAGAGATGCCCATGGCAGGAGCAGTTCAAGCAGCAGCAATGATTTTGCTGATGTTTCCGAGCCATTTGAGCCTGATTCTTTTGGTCGATTATGTGTCCCATCTGATGGTTTCAAATGTGGATTGTGTGAGAGATTTCTCTCACAGAGGTCACCTTGGAGTTCTCATAGGATTGTAAGAAATGGTGATAGGCCTGTTGCTGGGGTTCTTTCATGTCAACATGTTTTTCATGCAGAATGTTTGGAGCAGACAACACCAAAGACTCGTAAAAACGACCCTCCTTGTCCTATATGTGTCAAACTGGAAGAGCAAAATTCTCCAGATAACCGAGTCTTCTCTAGGTTTAGGAATGGGTTTGCAAGGCTTAGGCCATTTTCTGAGGATTGTCCATCTAGGCCTTGGGGCTGTGCACAGGCTGGAGACTGTGTTGAAGGGGCTTTACATGCACCCTCACGTAGTACCACGTTACTGGTGAACAGGAGTCGCATGAAGAAAAATCTCTTCATGAAGAGTAATTCGAGTAAAGAATTTCCTGGCAAGCTGAGGCAAAGTGGTTCATCTTCTTCGCTACTTTTTGGTGGGAAGTCAATCGATCAGGGTGCAATTGGGTGCTCAAAGACAATTGCCGGTCCAAGTGTGAAGTGGTGACATCAGTTTCAAGTTGGCCAGAACTGTGCAATTTATCAAGGTTGGGTAGTTGCTGAATGACATTGATTGTTTGGAAACTAGGAGATGCTGTATAGATATGGTTTTGTGGAAACAACATATGTTTGAAATCGAAGTTGAAATTTGTCAATTTCGTATGTCTCATACAATTTGTTTATGATGGTAGAAGTGTTACATGTTGAAACTCAAGTCTCTTCCTTCAATGTTATGTGGATCTAAGTGAACTTTGGTTGGACTGTATTGTCAGCGTTTGTGGGTAGTGAGATGTAATGGGCTTCAACTGCTAAGTATTGTAGTTGTCAACGGTGATTCATACCATTCATACCCAAGTTATGAACCCAACTTGTATTCCATATGTGAGGTGAGGCTCACACCTCCACACTTAAAATGAGAATGTCCTGGCCAGCTGGCCTGGTTTCCCTAGCCATTGAATTTTTTACTGTGGTTCTATAGCCGATGGTACACTTGAGTCACGCCTATTCTTGAGGACCATCTTGTCATGTGCTCTGTTGGCATTACTCTGGACAAGTGCACATTGGTGAGCACAACATGACACAGCCCGGATCTTTCATGCTTGTTTTTGATGTTTGACATTCCTTTTCAAGGCCATGACCAATCTTTTGCAATTGGGGTCTTTTGGCACCATGGTAGGGCTCCCCTTCCCACTAGCCATGTTGGGCATGTTCAAAACCCGTCATTTTCCTTACCAATAAAGTAAAATGACACAAAATCCTACTCCTTGAATCGAATCTCCAGTCCTACCCAAAAATGAAGAAAGAGTTGGGACTTTAAACGCGTTTGAAATATCAAATATTAATTCTATCTTCCATTAACGTCTGTCGTGAAAAAAATATAAAATTTTCTTTCACTTTAATTTTTAAAATTATAAATATTAAAATTTGAATTCTAAATAATCGCACCCAGCTTCGACCATCGGATAATGTGAATAGGAGACTGAGAAATTCTGGTTTACACGGGATCCGACAGCTAGTATAAGGGCATTCCCATGGGACCAATGCAAGTAAACTTTTATGACTGGCAATGAGACTAAAATCACAAGTAATCAACCTCGACCAGTTCTCAGTGTGATATGTTGGTCAGTTACGTGCGAAAGCCTCCTTACACATCATGGCAAATGTCAAATACTTGCACGCTTACTTGAATATTTGCATGTTATAGGGAATATTTATCATAAAAATTGAGAAATATCTGTCTAAAAGATCAATTGATTTGTGCACAACCTTTTCTTTTTTTCGTTTGTGTGAATTACTTTTGACTGAAAAAAAGGTGATATGGACATCGTGATAAAGAGTATTTTGGGATTAAAAAATTATTTGATAAATAAAAAATTTTAAGCAAACAAATTAACTCATCCTATATTTAATTTAATAATAAACGTATTATATTAATTTAATAATAAACGTATTATATGACAGAATACTTTTACAAATTAAATGTTTTAATATGATATATTCTCATTAACAATTATGTGATTTATTGAATTTTGTTGGATGTGATATTTAATTGAATATTTTAAGATGTTGGATTTTTAGTTTCGATTATCAGATTTAATTTTTAATAATTTAAAATATATAAAAAATGATCAGTGAATGTTTAAAAGAGAAAACTTGTTAGGTTGGCAAAATTCAGCAGCAAAGTTTGGATTGCTTGAGCTTAATCATGATTCCAATTCGCCAATTTATCTGAATTCATGTATGATTGGTTTTGAAGAATTCCAAAAGCACACGAAAGGCAGAATTTCTTCAGATTGGCTAAGGAAACATGGGAATTTTGAATTCAAATTGGCTTCCCCATATCCAAAAATTAAGGCCATAAAAAAGGAAAGAATTAAAAGTAGAAGAAAACTCATTTTTAAGCCATGATTCTAAAGTAAAACCATGTGACGGAGGGTCATCAAAGCAGCTCAAACATGTTGGCCCCCTACATGTGAGACTGTTCCCAAGCAAAAGTAATGAAACTGGTTATGTAATGCTAACAGATATTGGTTTCTTTCATGGAAGAAAGTCCCAGCAAGCATTTATAGCTAAGGGCATTGCAAGTGATGATTAGGGTTGTTAAAACTGAACTATTTGAAGTGGGTTTTACTTTGTTTTTTAAAGAACTTTTTAAGTGCTTTAAAACATCGTGATGCTGCCATTAAGGATTGTGATGCAGAGCTGTATTCAATTAGCTTGAAAAGTGTGGGTTTTTGTTTTTTTTTTGCTTTGATCTCATGCAAAGATTCCAGTTTTGAGGTGGAGAATTTAGAGGATCTTCAATAGATCATTTACATAAAGAATTAAGAAAATTTTCAGAAAATTCCATGTGAAAATTGATGTAACTTCAGTTTTTAAATACTAACTTCAATAACATATCAATTGATTTAAAAGATAATCCATGTATATTCTTTTTTTTATTATTTATAAGAATCATACCCTTTTTTTTTTCTGTTTTTCTAAAGTGGAGGTAAATAGTGGAATTTACCAGAATTATTCTTATATTTTATTTCACCTTTCATCAATATAATACCAAAATTTTGTTGAAAAATCAATGACAATATATGCTGACCACAACTTTTTTACTTTTTTTTTCCTATAAAAAATGGTAAATATTACAAATATTGAGATTAGTAAATTACCCATAGCTGCTTTTTTTTCTTTTTTTTTTTTATGTTGCCTGAACAAATTTCTAGATGACATTAATCGAAAACGATTGATCAACAGTTTCATAAATTGTTAATAAATTTTTTAATTTTAATTTTGTGATTAAAATTTAAAATACGTTAATAAAAATATGATTTGACAGGTCAGTGATAAATAATATATTGATTATATTGAAGGGAGAAAATTATAAAATATTGCATTTGCAGAACACATTTTTTTCTATACAGAGCTTTTCATTTTACGTGAAATGTCTCAATCTCGTATTAAAATAATCTGAAATTTTATTATAATATATAAATAAAAATTTAATTTTAAATTTAAGAGATATTTTTATAAAATAAAATTATAAAATTTTTAAATCAAAATCATATATTAATTGCGAACCTCCACACCATTGGACTGTAGAATTTTGGTCTTTGTAACTGTTGAGAAAAGAGCATTGGACTTCATTTATGTTAGCTAGCCAGCCACAGAGGAAGGACCTAAGGTGGGTGAAAAAAAAAACCTGGCTAACCCTGAGGCTGAATTAACTGTGTGATGGGCACCGGACGTTCAATCCAGCTCTTCGTAAAATGGGCCTCTGATTAATATGGGCCACTCTGTGTTGCAGTACTACGTTGCACGTGGTGTTCAACATCACCTTTTTTAATAAGTTGGGAGAAATATAAAATATTAATAATATATAATATTTGCTTAATTCTTTTTTTTTTTTTTTTAACTTGGCATATGAGTAAGATTAAAAGTAATTACATTTGAATTAAATTGAATTCTATTTGATTTTTATTTTAATAATATATAATATTATAAATTTTTATATTATCAAATCTAATTTAAATCAATTTTAATGATTTGAGTTAGTTCATTGATTCAATTTATCGATTTTTAAATTTAATTTTTGTGTTTTTATATATTATTTTAATTTATAAATTTTAATATATTTAAATAAATTTAAATATAAAATAATTATTTTATTTTATAAAAATTTAAAAAATATATAACAACTAATAAAAATATATAACCAGATTCAATTTTATTTATTTTTTATTTTTTGATTTGTGATAAAATTTGAATATAATATATAAATTTAATATTTAAATTTAATCTAAATTTAATAAAAAAATTTGATCTAAATCTAATTAAATATTATAATTTCAAATCGATTTTTGATTTTTTCAAAAAAAATTTCGCACCTGCTTAAAACAAAAAGGAGAACTTAGATTCAACCTCAAATCTCATATAAATTTGTAATAAATTCAATTATTTTAATATAAAAATTGATGTAACTCGAAATACAAATGTTAAAATTTATACCTAAAATTTTTTTAATATCAATTTTTAAAATATAATCATATAAATTAATTAAATTAAATATCATATTTTTACTTAAAAAATTATATAATCTATTTAATGATGGATTGGATTAGACTAATTTGGTCGTGAATCAGATGTTGCTGCTAAAACAGAAAGGGATACGATGGCAAGACAAATAATTAGCTGGGTGAATAGTGTTTCAGTCACAAGGGAAACACTCTTTTTTAGAGCAGTTAAACTCCAAAGCTACAGCTCGAAATTATCGGCCATTTGTGGCAGACAAGAGGATTCTGTTCTTAGTTCGGTAGAAGACGTTTAAAATAGAAAAATAAAAAAAGAAAAGCTCTTCTATAGCCCCCTTAGGCATTTAGACTCTATGGTTTGCATAATCTTGTCTGTGCAAAGAAGAATAAAAAGAAATTTCAGCAGCGTTAGTGTCGGCAGGTCCAAAAGTAATCAGGGTTTGTGCAATAATTGTACGTTAGATCTGAAATTTTATATGTATTTATTTTGTATGTTAATAATTTGTTTATTTATATTATATTTTATTTAAAATTTATGTCATATTTTAATTGATAAAAAATATGAAATATATATTTTTAATTTTTTAAAATTTATTATGATTTTTATTAAAAATTTAAATTATATTATTTTTATATTTTTTATTTATATCATTTTTATTATTTTTATGTATATTACTATATTATATTTTAGATTATCATATTTAACCTCGTTCTCAAAAGATCATCATTGAACCGTAAACAGAAAATCCTTTAAGACCATTTTAATTCTTTACGCTTTTTCTCGAGTGAATGACTTAGAAATCTAGTTTTAATCTTTGGAACCCTGTAATTATGACAGACCAGAAGTTTTCAAAGTGTCCTTCACCCAATCCAACGAGTACTTACTTGGAAATGCATTTAGACCAATTCCTTCCACGCCCTCTCCAAGCGAGTGGCCGATACTCTCCAATAACTTGGGAATAATTGTATGGCGGAATTGTTCAGCTTCTACCCATTTTTGCAGCCCAAAATTGTGCAATGCACGGCGGTTGAGCATGGGATGGCAAACGTTTTTATATTTTGTTGTTAGGAGATTGAGCTTCACGTTCGGTGAATAAAATCTATTGGCATCAACACTGTTGGGTCTTACTGTCGTTTGCGTAAATGATTAAAGTTTAGAATTTTGATATAAAATATTTAAATTTTAAATTTTAAAATTTTTTATTAATAGGTGATTTATGAATTTAAAAAAATTTTCATAAAAAAATTATAAATCTTTTTATAAGTTAGCAATTTATCTTGATCTTAGAAATAAAATAATTTTTCGTACCAAAAAAAATGTTGGGTCTTACTTACACTCTTTACTGTTTTAGTTTGATTTTTTGTTTAATTTTTTTAAGGTTGAAAGTGAAAGTCAAGTTGGAGAGCAAAGGCAATTGGAATTTGGGGATATTTGGTGTGGGTTCAGAGTCATAATAAGATATGATTAGGCTTAACATACCACATGGGGGTTGAGGAGATGGTCAGAAAGATAAAAAGGGAAAAAGAGGGAATGAGACATTTTGTTTAAGAAGATTAGATTTGATTTGGGCTTAAAGTCTCAAGTAAACATGATTAAGCACGTGGGAAATCTTTTGTTATGAATATATATATATATATATTCATAACAAAAGATTTCCCACGTGCTTAATCATGTTTACTTGAGACTTTAAGCCCAAATCAAATCTAATCTTCTTAAACAAAATGTCTCATATATATATATTCATAACAAAAGATTTCCCATGTGCTTAATCATGTTTACTTGAGACTTTAAGCCCAAATCAAATCTAATCTTCTTAAACAAAATGTCTCATTCCCTCTTTTTATATATATATAGAGAGAGAGAGAGAGAGAGCATGGAACTTTTGTAGGTAATACGTTAGAGGAATACATTATTTTATTTTATTTATAATATTATTTTATATTATCATATTATAATTTTATGTATCAAATATGTTATTTATATTTTATGATCAATCTTATAAAATACATAGAGATTACAAAGTTTGAAATGTATTTGAAATGAATTCAAAATTTAATTCAGTTAATTCATATTCATACAATCATTTTTAAATAAGAATAATAATAATAATTCAAATCATATTTGATTTAGTTTGATTTTTTTAATAATATATAATATTATAAAATTTTAAATTTTGATTTGAATTTAGATGAATTCTCTCTTGAAATTGATCCAATTTGAACTAAATTTTATTGGTTCTGTTTAATTTGGTTTATTGATTTTTAAAATTTGTTTTGTTTTTATATATTATTTTACTAATATTTTTAGTTTTTTAAAAATAAATTTATGTAAAATAATTATTTTATAAAAATTTAAAAAATATAAAAAAATTAATAAAAATATATAATTTAATTTATTTTTTATTTTTTATATTTTGATCTGAAATCCGTTCGAACTAAACTGAATCGAAAACTACAAATTTGAATCACTTTTTAATTTTTTTATTTTGTTCTCACCCTATTTTTAAAAAATAATATAAATAAATTTATATTTAAATCTCAATATCTATAATTTTTTTCTCACAATATTTTTATACGAAAAATATATATTTGATATGATACATTCACTTTGAAAAAAATTAAATTATATATAAACAAAATAACTAAAAATTTGTTTGATATTACGATTGAAACTGTATTAAATCTTAAGTTTCAAATTTAATTACACTCAATTATATAAACCAACAAAAAAAATTATAATAAAAAGCTTGACCGTATGACCCAAATTGTATTATTGACAAAACAAACATTAGCTTAACTACCAGCTAAAAATCACAAAATGGAATGTTTATGCTGCACATATTTAGCTTGTTAGTAAAAACTTAACATGATTTTTCCACTTGACTTTTAGTTGCAGAGAATCAAAATCCGGAATTTGGTTGGGCAGTAGGGCCAAGCAACAGAGAAATGAGTGAGGAAACAGAAAAGGTGAGAATATCTAGTACGGCACGGAGTGGTCAATAATGGTGCAGTGGACATTGAACGGTCCTGATCAAATCTAAATTGCTTCAGACAAAACAACAAAAAAGAGAAGAAGAAGAAGAGGAAGAAACAGTTTGAGATGAAGAGGATGTTGGAATCTTTTGACATATCCAAACGACAAGCTGGTTGTTGGTCTAAAAATTAAAAAATTTTACTTAAAAAGATAAAAGTGGTTTTTAAATAACAATAAAAGTAGTAAATTAAAGAAATAATAATAAAAGTGGTCTTTAAATAATAAGGCCTAAAATAGTAAAAAAAAATCCTGAATTTTATTATTTTATTTAAATAAATTTTTATATTTTTATTACATGTAAATAAACTATTAATTTTTAATTTGCATTCAAATAAGCTATCATTCTTTAATTTGTTCAAATAAATTTTTAATCTTTGTTTGTACATAAATAAATATTTAATATAAATTAAATTTTTATTTAAGATAAAGGTTTATATGAATACAAGTAAAATAATAAGAGTTTAATTAAATATAATAAAAATGTGACAATTTATTTAAATAAAATTAAATAGTACAAAAAATTTGTAATATTTTAATCAATAATAATGTAGTTTAACTAAAGTGTTTTTTAAAAGTATAAAAAAAGTGGTTTATAAAATATTTTTGTTTTTTATATATTTTTATAATAGATTTATTTTAATTATCAAAATAAAAAAAAATGAATTATATATATATATATATATATATATATATATATATATATAACGCAGCCGCTGCATTGGCACCGCTACATCAACCCCTAAATTACATTCAACAGGCGAATGGAAATTACGAATTGTACCATTCAAAGTTTCTTTTTTCCCCAATGAACACTTTTACTTGTACGAGACAAAGATGGTTGAAAATTTTTCTCATTTTATGGCCCCGACCTTGGAAGTGTTCCTTGTAGAGCTAGCATTAAAACATGAAAAAAAAAAACCCACACAAAATGGTAAAAAAAAAACAGTTTTTTGGTACGACAAATCTGAAATAAATAAATAATTTAATTTTTTAAATCAAAATATGATAAATTAATAATATAAAAAAATAATTATAAATTATACATTCCAAATAATTTTAATAAAAAATTATTAATTAAATTCAAATTCAAAGTTTTTATGATCAAGATAAATGATTATTATCAAACGATCTGGACAAAATGGTAAAAAAAAAACATAATAACTAAGATAAGTAAAACCCCAAAATTTCAGCTTTGGAATCAACATGTAGCTCGTGAACTAGATTTAGATATAGTTTGGTGGCATGGTGAAAAAAATTTTCATATAAAATGTCGTTTTGACGTTGAATCCATATCTCTTCTCACTTGGGTGGCACGATAAAAAAGATTTCCGCAATTTTAGAATGTTGCTTTGGCACTATCAAACGGAAATTTATTGAGATAAGGTAAAGTTCTGGGAGAAGATTAATTCATTTCAAATTGCATTTCCTTTTGGGGTGCGGAGTGAGTTTGACCACCCTTCTAGGGAGTGGCGCCCAATGGGTTTAGCTTTGTTAGCACGAGCTTGACTTCGAAGTTTGGGCAAAGCCCGCTACGCCTAATCCCTTGAGTCCTTGACTGGCTACAAGTGGAGCTATACCCTTGCAGCGGCTGGCATCTCTTTTTGTGTTCTAGCTCGGCTCAATAATTATTAACCATGTTTTTAAAGAAGTAAATTAGACTCATAAACAATTGAAAGTGCAGGCGATACCTTTAATCAGATACGATAATTTTAAAATACGATCTAGTAATATAATATAAAAATAACATAAATAAAAAATATAAAATTAATATAATTTAAAATTTTAATAAAAATTATAAATAAAATAAAAAAATTAAACATATATATTTTATAAATTTTTATATAAAATATAATATAAATATATAAATTATTAATATTTTATATGATACGAACATTCAAATTATCTATCAGATTTACTATTAACCAAACAAATTCAACATGTTAAACAATACAATGGAGATTCCAATTAAGTCGAAGCTCCAGCAATTGCAGTCTTGCAGATAAACACATGGTGTGATATGCCGAGAATCACGGAGATTCTCTTATGTCGCCAGCCAATTAAGAAAATTCAGGTTATATCTCTTAATTTTTCAACATCCAAGATCGTGTCTTGTTTTCGTAAGTTCATGCTTTGTCTGATGATCTGGCTAGCTGGCTTTGATTTACATGCCTCCATTGTTGACACAGAATTGTTCTTAAGGAATCTGTTGGATTAAGCACTAAAATTATTAATTTTTTAATATTTGATATTATTAAAATTTGAACTTTTAAGTATTGAACTAAAAATACAATACTCGGCCAATTATATCATATGATAGTTGGCCAATTTATTATTAACTTAAAATTTTTAAAATTTAACTAAAATAATTATAAAATAAAGCTGTTTATCGAATGTTCGATTAGCATTATTTTATTGTGAATTATCTATCGACATATACCTTAAACTCTAAATTTAAGAGAAGAATGAATAAGTATCCATGAAATTGAATATGGATTTTTTTTTCATGGCAATGTTGGAGCCTAGCATTGAAAGAAGATATAAAGTAAAGATGACAACTGTTTGAATTGAATTGGATTTGGTTCGATTATTTTTTTATAATATATAATATTATGAATTTAAAAAAATTTTATTTGAATTTAAATTTATATTTTCTTAAAATTGATTAGATTTGAATCAAATTCTATCAATTCGAATATGTTTAAATTATTAATTTTTAAATTTATTATTTATTATTATTTTAATATAATTGTTAATATATTTAAATAAAATTATATATAAAATAATTACTTTTTATTTTATAAAAATTTAAAATATGTATTAAAACAAATAAAAATATATAACTCGATTTGATTTTTTTTTAATTTTTATATCTTAATATAAAATTCGATCAAAATTTAATATATATTTAATATTTAAATTTGATCCAAACTCAATAAAATAATTGTTTTGAATTGAGCTAAATTAAATACTATAATTTTAAATAAATTTTTAATTTTTTTTTAATTTCCCCAATTTAATGTGAAGTCTATTTAGAGATTTTGATAGTAATAAATGATGGAATAAAAATTTGAAGGCAAAAGAGAAAAAGTACGAAGTCAATAAATCTACTTAAATTCGCATACCGTAAAAAGATTTGGCATTAAATTCACAATTCGCTGTTCAAGTCCTATTTATAATTCATTGAAATATTCAATATAAAAACAATAATTTACTATCCATTCAAATGAATCACTGCATCAGTACCATCAAAGCATCAATGTCAAAGAAAAAATAAAAATTTCTGAACCTGTTGAATGTTGATGTTTTACAAATGAATCATAGGCAGGATCATTTGGCACTGTTTAATATTTTTTAATAAAATAAACACTCATGCTGTAAAGAGGAAAAATGAAAGAAATTATTTATTTATTTATTTAAATTTAAAAATAAATAAAATGAAATTTATGAAAGGAAATAAATGTAAAGAAATTTGGGCTATATTAAATAGTAAAAGGAGAGAGAGAGCGGAAAGAAAAAACCAGAAGGGAGAAAAGGGGTATTTGCGGCAAATAGGCGATGCTTACTTTTGCATGTGAGTATGGATTTTTTATCAAGCGTTGAGCCAAAAACCGCTCTGCCCCACTTAGATTTTAGGGCAATTTCCATTTGGAAAGCTACAAACCACGCGGTTAGCCACAAAAGCTGCCTTTCTAAGCACCCATGTGCCTTTGTTTTCCATTTTTTTTTTTAATGTGCTTTTGTTTTTGTTTTTTTTTTTTTTTGAAAATTTGTAAAAAAAGTTTCAAATTTATTAATACATATATTCATATAAGTTAAAAGGAATGAATTTATGAATTAAGTCATATTTCTTGTTGGTATCTATACTAAATCTATTCAATAGCTAAGTTATTCATTCAAACTCAAAAATTCATCTAAATTTTAAAATAATTTGAATAAAAAATTATAATCCATTAAACATATATGAATATAATTTTTAAATTTGTTTAAAATTCAAATCGAATCTTAAATAAAAGAATTAAAACCTAAACCTAACCCAATTTAATCCAAATAAATTATATATAATTAAAATATTACAACTATATAAATATATATGTTAATTTTTTATATTTTAAATTTTATTATATAAATTAAATTTAATAAATAAATTTAAAATTATTTTTTTAATTTAAATTAAGCTTAAATTTAAAACTTAAAATATTAAATTAAATTAAATTTAAATAAATATATAAATTATTAATATCAAATATAAACTATTCGAATAGTTTTCACAATTGGAGTTTGGTCCCAACAGCTAAAAAGTGGAAGTTAGTTTTAGTTAGAAATTGTAACGGTGGCCTAATAGGCTCCAGCCACCCAACCAACGTGCCCAAACATTCTATAAATTCCCCCCTCACCTTCCCCTTTTTCTTCACTCAAGTGCCTCACATTTTGTTACGGCTCATATTTTCACTTCTAATCCGTCATGTAATCTTCTTATCCTTCTCACACTTCATTTTGACTATTCTTATGGTTTAATAAAGCAAAACAAAGAAAAAAGAAAGAGGTTACCATTTTCTGCTCTATGTTTTATACTTCCAGGTTTCAACCAGGTGCTTAACAGTTCAGTTGCTTGTGTGCAGGAAAATGGCTTTTGCTGGGGTTTTCTGGTTTGGTTTTCTAGCAATGGTCTCGGCTGTTCATGGATATGGTGGTGGTGGTTGGATTAATGCTCATGCTACCTTCTATGGTGGGAGCGATGCCTCAGGAACAATGGGTATGCACCAAATGAAGCAACTTTTTTGTACAATAGCAGTTAAATAGGAACCTCCATTTGACTAATTCTTAAGTTTGTTTTCAGGTGGAGCTTGTGGTTATGGGAACCTGTATAGCCAGGGTTATGGAACAAATACTGCAGCTTTGAGCACAGCTCTGTTTAACAATGGGCTGAGCTGTGGGTCTTGCTATGAGATTAAGTGCATGAATGATGGCAAGTGGTGCCTGCCTGGCTCCATTGTGGTCACAGCCACCAATTTCTGCCCTCCAAACAATGCTCTTCCTAACAATGCAGGAGGCTGGTGCAACCCTCCTCTGCATCATTTTGACCTTTCTCAGCCTGTCTTCCAACACATTGCTCAATACAGAGCTGGAATTGTGCCTGTTGCTTACAGAAGGTATGTTTAGTGGTATTCTGATATTCTGAAACTTAAGGTACGGTCAATTTTGAAGTCATTTTCTCACTATTTGCTTTCTAAAGAGAGGGTTTTTTAGATCTCTAACCAGTCTCTCAGTGAGCAATATTCTCAGCAATTTCAAATTTAACTGCGGTGAAAGAAGTAAGCCCTGCTCCCCAGATCTAGTGGTCCAATGCTTTGTTCACCTCTTAAACTTCATTTGAACCTTTTTTTAGCTCCTATTATCCTCTAAAGGAACTTATTTGGCGAGAGGCGATTATGCCTCGAACCTCGGCAACCCTCCAACTGCCGAATGCCTCTTGTGGCTGAGCCAAAGACTAGTTGGATCATTCGAACTTTTAAGGCAGTAAAAAGTTTAATTCATGAACTTTTAAGGCAATAAAGGGATTAGGGTTAGTTTCTGTTTTGCAGTACAAAAAAACTACCCTTTTACCATTCCTCAGGGTAAGTGCATTGTTTTGTCTTTAACAGGTATTAACTGCATGGTAACATCACTTACCTTTGGTGGTGGGTTTTGGTTTTTGTAGGGTACCATGCAGGAGAAAGGGAGGCATCAGGTTCACAATTAATGGCCACTCCTACTTCAACCTAGTCCTCATCACCAACGTTGGCGGTGCTGGTGATGTACATGCCGTGGTCATCAAGGGCTCCAGGACTGGTTGGCAGCCGATGTCTAGGAACTGGGGCCAGAACTGGCAAAGCGACAACTATCTCAACGGGCAAAGCCTCTCATTTAAGGTCACAACAAGCGATGGCCGTACCGTGGTCTCCTACAATGTTGCTCCAGCTGGCTGGTCCTTCGGGCAGACCTTCACTGGCGGCCAATTCCGCTAGAGGAACACTTTATTTTCCTCCCATCTTTAGGCCTTTTAATTAAATACCAAGTATATACCAAGCGTCCAAAATATCAGTAGTATTAACTAGCTTGACTTTTAGTACATCTAGCTAGTGGATTATTCCATATGGGGACCAATATTGGGCCTCTTGGGTCAAAAATGAGAAAGGGCTTTTTTAAAAATAGCCCTTTATCATTTTGGGTTTAGTTCTACATGGCGTAGGGTGACCTATTTAAGCGATTTTTTTTTTTCCTTCTGTCGTTGTAGATCAGGAGATGGAAGGGGTGGACTTTTACCACCCGCCATTACTAATAGTTTGATCCTTTTTTTCCTCCTTTGGGATGTTGAGAAGCATTATTTTGGCTTGTGAGTTCATTTTGATCAGCTTTTGGCTGACAATATGTACTTGGCTTTTATTTGTATGAAAGTAAATTGTATATTTACAAATTTCCATGTTCATTTCTATTCTTCAGAGCTGATAATAAATACCAAATCATCCCACAATCTTCAGTCAAAATGATTAACCCAATCACTCCCAAAGCAAAAAGTATGACAGTTTTGCAAATAAATTCCTTGATTCATAACACACTTCATGGAATTCCACCCAATAAGTATGTAAAATTCAATGTAAATATCAAAGCTTTGATATCGAAATCTAACTGAAATTTGGGTGGCATGTCAAAAAGAGAACTAGTTAAAATTGTCTCGTATACTCTCCGGTTAAATTCTTATATTTTCTTGGCATTTTCTAGGGAAAGTGACTTGCATTAAATCCTCACATGGAAATCTATGTTTCAAGCCGCAAAGCCACCGAGCCTCGTGTGGTGTGCATCACACCCCGTTACGCATTATCTAGTTCCAAGCCAACTGAACAAGATCACAGGAAAAACAGAAAAAAAATTTCATTCTTTAATTTTGTGTGAAAATTATTATTGAAAAACATGAAAAGAAAAAAAGAAAAGATCATAATACAGATTGCTGGTGATCGATGGGTCAACACCTTCTTATCTTTCTCTCTCTGGTGCATACTGTGAGGCTGACCTGACACATCTCGAGCCACGCGAAAACTTATCGACGATTTCTCGGTCTCCACGACAACTTGCTACGTGGCCCCCAGACCCAGACCGTATCTACTGTTCAGTTTCGTGTCTTGCTTTTTTTCTTGTCTTTCCGTTTTATCGGACATCGATTATTAACGGATACGATATTTTTTTTCTTCTGACAACTAAATTCAGGGGCACGAATCTTCGAACAGTTGCCCACGTGAGTCACCGCATTATACGCTTTAGTATGTGGAATCTTTTTATAAATTTTCAATTTTTTTTAGGATTTCAAAATATGTTTTGCAACCAGAAGAGAGGACTTGGGCTGCTCTGAAATCCACATTGAACCTTAGAACCAGGCTCTTCTTTAAGCCCAAATAATTGATACACTGCCTTTTCCACCCTTTTCATGATTTATCAAAAGTTTGATTGTTTACCTGGGCCCTATGGCTTCTGGATATTATATTTCATTCAAAAAGTCACCACCATATCAAAATCTAGCTGAGCTGAGACGTTTCTTTGGCCAAATGTCCAGTATTGTCAACTGGTAGTTAGCATGTCAAGGTTTTTCTTGTCCAGTGAACATCAAGGAGAGGGACTTTTCAGAGATGAGACAATGCCTTCCTCAGCATGTGCCATGAATCCTGTCTGGGTTTGTAGAAGATTTCATAAATAAGAAGAGAATCTAAGTGTTTTAAATTAGTGTGATCCAGCTTGGCTTGGTGGGGGAAAGGGTATGATGTCTCAATCTCCACGACTGTAGGCAAACTAATGAGCTTTATTTTTTACAATCAATGTCTTTTGCTACGTGTGTTTTATTTACAGCTTAAAGTTGACAGGAGGAAGGGAAGGCAATGGCCGCCATTAGTAACCCTAGTAAACAAAAGTTGAAGGCAAAAATAAGTAAAAGAAAACCTTATGATCAGTATACAGAAAGTATAACCGAAACATGGTGCCTCATTTAATGGGAGTCAGCACCACTCGATTCTGCTGTTTATCAGTATGAAGGCAATTCCTATGTTGTGTAGTCGTGCTATACATCTCAACGGCCGATTCCGAGTTTCCCTTGGCAGTGAAAACCATTGTAAAATATCTAGTCAATTTCCGAGGATTGGGTAAATTTCACATGCACATTACCAAGTTCTCCATAGCCTCTTCGGTTGATGAGGGTGAATGGTAGCATCATCCTTCTGCAATATCTCAGTTTAGTTGCTGCAACAGACAATAAATACATGTATAAGAAACAAGGAAGAAAATATTCTGAGGACCATAAAATTTTTCTATCTTTCAACATTCAAATTGATGTAGGTTAGAAGTAAAGAAGCAGAAAGGGAAAAAAAAAAAAGATCACAAAATGAGCTATAAATTTGTAGTGGACAAATACCAGTAAACTTATCTAATGAGAGGTTATCATGCAAAAAATTAAGAACTTCTAACAAGAAAAAAAAATCCTCTGCCTCTTTCACTTATTCGCATATATGTGCATGCACACAGCGTGATGTATAAACCAATGGATTGCTCAACCACGTTGAAGCTGCAGATAAAATAGTAGGTGACACGTGCAACGCAGCTTAAGAATCGAAAGCATAGTGGGAGTAATAGGGAAAGACTTACTCGGGAATACAATGGCTCATCAAATATGGTGACAGCACAAGGACTAGAAGTGGAAGCCCAACAACCTTGGGTAGTGTCATATCCAGCTCTAAGACCCTCTAGAACTCCATTGACATGATAATCTGCAGGAGTTTCCTGGAAGTTCATTACTTCAACAGGTGGGAATTTGGCATCATTCAGTATGTTAAGATCGTATGAGAAGGGGCATTGTCCGCCCAGTTGAAGCTGCAATGATGCATTTCCATTCAAATTGTTAAGGAGGCCATTTTCTTGTCCAGAACTAGATAATTCGGAACTTTTAGCAGTGCCAAAGTAACCCGAATAACTTCCAAAGGAGGAACTTGCAGAGCACTCCACATCCCTGGAAATTGCAAAACAGCATCATAATACATTGTGGAAGGCCCTTTTATACGTGTAACAATAAATATATACTATTACTAACTTACCATGCATTTTGTGAGCTCCATTATATACTAACATATGCATATCATGTTTTACAAAAGATTTATTTAAAACACACGTTCCATCCAAAATTAGGGATTTTTTTCTTTGTCATTTTCTTTGAGAAACAAGATTATCATCAGTGAAACATGAGTAGAATTAAGATTTCTAGAAAGTCCACTGACCTGCGGGGAATCAAGTTTGGGTCCTCTGATAAGGCCACGTGTCTACTGTCATTGTTGGGCATCCAATCAAGAGATTGCAGCTGTTGCTCAATGCCCATTCTAAAGGGTACATGCATTTCATTTTGGAACTGCAAGAAATTGCCGGTTAAGATACTATTTTCTCATGACTTTAAGGAGTAAACAAAGCAGGAAAATATTCCAAGCCCATCACACATTCTTACCTGACTTGTGCATTCTAACGATAAAAGCTGCTGCTTTCCTAAATTTTCCTGCCAAAAGAAGGCAGATAATGAAGAGTCTTAGTGTCAAAACATATTTTACCCTTATTATTTGAGCTTTTAGAGAGAAAATTAAAAGGTCATCTAGTTTTCAGTCTGCACAGTGCTCTGAAATTTCAGCATTCCAGCAAATGGCTATTCTTTTCTTTTTTTCGCTTGGTTAACTAAGCAAACTCCAGCACATGCCCCATGGCAGTGGGCACTCTATCACTTGCTATAAAAGATCTAACTACTTAGGGAAATGATAGGTATACCTTATGGGCTCGAATTTGATTTAGATATTCCTTGAGTGAATCTTCCATTTGCCCCAAATGTTCTACATTGTTGATCTTGTCAATGTTAGTCCAACAGCTGAGTAGCCAATATTAATGTTAGTACAAGACCAAAGCTAGCATATTAATACCAAAGACACAAAACTAAAACTCTACATTAAAAAATTTGTAGGTCTTCACCTCAGTCTCCTGTGCATTTCAGAAAGCCGAGCCTGCAATAACCTCGCTTGGTTAGTCAGGTCCTGCCCATAGCAATTATAGAGATACAAAATGCATGTTAGAATGATCAACAGCCAGGTCTAAGAATTTTAAATTATCACAATACATTAAGGTCACAAGTCATCATGCAAACATACCTCGATTGTTTGTGTACTGGGGAAAAAGAAAGAAAAAAAGAAAAAAAACAGAAAAAGTCATAACACTATTATAAATATTTTTTAGAACATAATTAAATGAATAAATAATTCTAGGACGCGTTAAGCTGACAAGAAGAAGAATGTCACATACCTTGTACCCAGAAATTCATGAATATTTACATCATGGTCCAACTTCTTGAATGTTTTTTTCAGTGCCTAGACTCTCAAAGAGAAAACAAATTATGTAACTGATAAGGGTGATGACATTTCAGACACCAAAAAACATTTGATAAAATGAAAACAAAGATAGTAACGTCACTAGAGGAGAATGGATTGTAGGAAAGGACATACTTCAAGGCTTTCCAACTTCCTGTTCCAGTAAATAGGAACGAAAATGTGAGTCAATTCAGCTTCAATAAGTATAACATTAAACTCTTAAGTATGAAGATCAGTAATGCGATTTTTCTACTCAGAAAATTTGACAGTACCTTTTAACCCGTTCCTGTGGAGTGAGTTGAGCAAACTTTTCAATAATCTCCTCAATGCTGCTGAATTCAAACAGCAGAATGAAAAAGAATGAATGTCGCTACTGTAGATAATAGCATCATACATAAATCTAACCTACCAAAACTGATTTGGATATATATATATGAAAACTGAACAAAACTAAGTAGCGTGCAAGCAAATCTTAAGCAATCTCTCAGGTTCCTCCACATCAGTACTATGTATGGATCTAAATCGCCTACTTCACAGATAATATCTTGCAGACATCTAAGCATGTCTTGCAACTATCATGTGTATCACAAAGCCAAACTAATTTACAGCAATTGGTTGATTTTCCGCATATGAACACTTCTCATGAACAAAACAAATACTTACACACTCCCTGACTACTGCTCCAAAATGTAGCATCCAAATCCCTTCTTTCAAATTTAAGTTCCCAAATGCAACCTAAGAAAAAGGTAAAACCTGCCCACCCCATTCAAATATGGCATTTGTTAAGATCAAATTATAGCAATTATCAATATTGCTTCTGTCAACAACCCTGGATATATATAATTTATTCCATGTACAATGCCTGGGTAACCAAATTTATTAAGCTATCTAAAGTCTAAGTCAGAGAACTTGAAAACTGTTAATGTATCAACATATATCAATATCTTAGTTGATTTTCAAAATGTTCAACCATGGAATTAACTCGACAGATCTCTTTTCAAAAGGGAAAAACCTCTGAACTATTAGCTAATTTTTCCTGTAACAAGCACTCACATAGATATTTATTACCAATCAGTTTATTGCAGTGCTTTGTTAGAAATGACATAACTATTGCATGCAGCAAATCAGAGAATTTCCCGTTGGATATTGATGGAGCTTCCTCTAGATGCATTATTCTAACCCAATTTGATGCTTTATCAATCGTCTTTGAAGCTAAGTTTGAGCTGCCCCCTATAAATTCGCCAACAAAAATAAAACTACAATGCAAAAGGTAGAGTTATGAATGGCCTACCTGCCCTTCCCAATACATAGTGAAGGCTTGTTAGTAGGGGAGAACATAAGGAGGATAATTTCTACGTCACATAGGATAGATAGCTCATTAGCCTTTTTCATGATGCCATGCTTCCTTTTGGCATAGGTCGCCTGACGGCCATTTGTGTTCTCTAACTTCTTTATCTTTAGCTTAACCCTTCCCATCCTACAGATTCAAATACTCAGAATTGAATGTTGAAGGGCTACCAAAATACTACTAATTAAGATGCTTTTCACATTTCTTATCAATCCAATAGAACATTTATTGCCCCGAGGATGAAATAACCATGGAATATCCTTAAATTAATGAAATTGATGTGATGAGCACAATAAAAACACTTTCTTTGGCATAATTGGAAATCGGGATATCAAACAAAAATCTCTAGAAAACAATGCATCTTTAAAGAATCAAAGCCAGGGTGAAGTAAAGAAGAAAGATTCAGGTAAATATAAAGTCTTTGTCCCCCCCCCCCTTTTTTTTTCTGGGTTCATTTGCAAGAATCGAAGCCAGGGTGAAGTAAAGAAGAAAGAACAAAGTCAAGAAATAAAGCATACCCAAATGAGCAAAATTAAACGACGAGTTGAAAGTGCATGATCCAAACGTAAAGGAGGGGGGACAGGTTGATTATTCAGCCAAAGAAGAGAGAACCAAAGGGCACAAACAGAGAAAAAAAGAAGAGAGAGAAAGATTGAAAGCGGAGTGTGAAATGATGAACATAGAAATAGGAATGCATTTACACGACCGGGTTAGCGGAAAACGCGGTCGTGGGAAACGAGCTTAAGAATAGGGGATCGTCAGCCAACCAACTAACTCTCCCCACCCGAAACCCAACCTTCCTTTGCGCCAGAAAAACTATCAAAATCAAAACCAAACCTTGGCGTTCAACTTCGCATTTGTTTGGACAAAACTACTGTCTTGTCCTTGTTATTGTACCTTGTTGCATGTCTAAAATATGGTTTCATGTGTCATTTGGAAGGGAAAAGCATTGATAAAATCAAAGATTACTGCTTTTGAATAGTTATGATATTACAAAATATTTTTACTTTGATACAAGACAAATACTTATTTATGTGTACAAATTTTAAATTTTGATTAATCTTGTTACTGATTGTTTAATTTTAAATTGGAAGCACAATATTAAATCTTAATTACAAAATGAATTATTTTCCAATATATTATCTGTGAAAAGTTTTCAAATTCATTATTAAAAATTAAAATATATTTCAAATTAAAATTAAATAATAAAATATTTTTATAAAATGAAAAAATAAAAAAATAACAGCGGACCGAATTAGATAATTTTTTGATCCAAAATTCAATTTTTTAAAATCGATCCTGTAAAATTAGATTCGATCAAAATCTGACTGGTTCATGCGTATCGGAACTTGAAAATCTCTAGATCAAGTTAAGGGAGGCCCATGGACTTGACAGGTCAACAGACCCGCAGTGAATAGGTTTGACAAAAGTACATGTTTTTCAATGCTTTAGCTTTGGGCCGAGAAAGTGATGGGGAACGCGAACTGGCTATTGCGTGGGAGGCTGGGAGCTACGTGACTCTCTGTTGCAGAGCCTTCTCGTGCTCTCTCCTCGTGTTGTTTTTGTTGTTTCTTTTTGTAATTGGGCCAATCAACTGTGACGTGAATTTCTTTGTCCAGTTTCTGTTTTGAAATATTTCTGCCATTAATGTCTTGGCATCCAAGAAAACTTGTCGTCTCTCCTTGGCCGTGCATGAGCATTTCGTTCTGTTCTCTTTCTTGTGTCAGGAGAATCTTTGTATAGTGCAGCTCCCTACACAAACCACCATCACACTTCATACTGTCATGGGGGAAACAGAGCCGAAAAGACTGAAATGGTTATTGCCTCCACAGAGGGAACTGTCGATAATAATAACAAATATTCACACATTTAATCACTTTTCTCTTACCAAGATTGCAATGTGAATGTGGGAAATAGGAGTTAATGCTCACTGAGGACTAAACGGTTGAGTGCATATCTGATGTCTCAACCTCAAGGGTCCCAGGTGTCATTGGCGTTTGCATAAGGTAGGATAAAGGTGAATTATCCCCGGTATAGAACTTTTTTTTTACGAGGGATACCTCCATGTCTCAGAACAAAACTGTCCTCACTGATTTATGCTGAGATTTTCCATATGATGAGAGGGCAGCAGCTAGGAAAACATGAAAAAATTTCCACAGAAAATGATCGTTTAATTTTTGTTTTTGGGGGAGGGGGGGTGGGGGTACAAAGTAGGGTAGGTTCTGAATCCAGTTTTCTACAGCTAAAATTGGTATTCATTTCTCCAATGAAAACGATTAAGGAATTTAGCTACAGTGATCAATTATCATTAATTAAGGGTCACACCACCATGCACAACGCTGCCTAGGCGTGGGAGAGCAATTTTATTAGTTTTGACCCCACATTTCCCTCAAGAGCTAAGAGGAACATTGATTGACGCATATCCAACTGGTTTTTGTTTTGTCATTGTTATTGCTATTGCTTTGGTCCTAGTGTGATTCTGTGGATAACTTTGCTCTGTAGTATTCACCTAGATCAATTTATGACAATAACAATCATGAAAATAAGCTGGTCAAGGAAGAAGGAAATAACTGTTGGGAGTGAGGCTGCAAGACGATGAATATGTTCTTGAAACAAGCAAAAGGAGGCCTTTAGTGCTATTCAAAGCTTGCATTTCCTTTTGTCTTTTACTGATGATTCAAACATGTATACTTGTCATATCACTATGCAAGGTCTGAAAATTATACATGATAGCAATGGACACGACACACAAGCCTTTATTATGCGGTGTCAAAAGGACCGTGAACCGTTGGGCCTGCTTTGTTTGTTTGAAACAGCACGATAGGGGGTCTACGCACGTGGACAGGTACAATCACTTGTTCCTCTTTGCTCGGTGAAAGAGAATAGTCAATAGAGTTTAAACACTGTAGCAAAGAAGCTATGTAACTATTCAAAACTATCAACTACGGACAAATTCTCTATGTTAGTGAAGCTGTGTGGCTTTCCCAATCAATGAAGGAAAATCAGCCCCCTGTCCTTTCTCTTCCTCTCTCAGTCTCCCATATGCAAAGTGACCAAACTTCTTACAGCTCTATAAACACTGTACAAATTTCCCCAGCCCTGCCTGCCCCTAAATTCCTTGGCTTTTTCTTTACTATGCCTCTTGTTTTTCACTTGGTACTGACTACTATTCAAAGTCAGGTCTCCAAGGAAGAGGAGAGACTAAACAGTGAGAAATAGAGAAAGAAGGGTAGTGCCTGGTGGCTCTTTCTCACTTTCTGTCAAAAGATCTTCTTTTTGATGGGCTTAAGACCATCCATTTACGATAACCTGTTTACATCATGCAAATCATAAAAGAAAATTCAGGAAAAACAAACCTATATTTACTATATATACGTAGTATTAACTTTGACAATGAGTCGATGAGGTCATGTATCTTTTTAAAGCTCCCTTGGTTTTTGATCCTTCTGTTTCAGAATGTTTACTGACCAGTAAGGCTTAGGAGTCAGGACAGTCTAACTCTCTTCTCTCTACCCCTTTCCTATTATTATTATTATTATTATTATCATCTTTTTGTACTCCTTTATATCCCTCTCCTTGTTTTCGGATAATTCACAGAGTTCAGACTCTTTGAAACGCCATTAAAGGCACCACTCCTATGCCTGCTGACTTCAGCTTGTTATCTTCTTTATTGGTGTCTGGTTGAGTTAATGTGACTTTATTACTTGTACTACTACTACTATGTCAAATTATTACTACACTATCTCACCATATTTGATCACTGTTTATTTGTAGGCTTCATTTTAGGTTCTGCTGTCACATGTGCTAGAATCCTGCTACAACTTAAATGTAATTAGAAATAAAAAAAAAAAACTCAGGTCTTGTTTGGTCTCGGAAATTCACTGCAAGACTATCTTATATATGTAGTCTCATCATGAATATAGTAAGATTTGTGGTTACATTGAAAATTTTGCGTTTTCTTCTTTTTTTTCCTGTTTATGATAAGGTGGCAAAATCTATGCCTTGTAAATATGTTCTTGTAGACCCCCCCTCCAAGTTAATCCATTAGGGAATTAAGTCGCATCACTAGCATCCACTTAGCATGGGTAAAGGATCCTAAGGTGCTGTAACTGCTGTTGAGCCCCCAGGCAAAAATATCTGATTTCCATGCTTGATATCCAACAAATTTAGAACGAAGGGAAAGGCCCAAGAATAAATGATGACTGCTGTTGTCTACCTTGTTCCCCTCTTTTCTCTAAACTAATTAACTTTATGCTTTGCCTTTTGTAAATTGCAATGAGCTCACTTCTACTGGGTTGGATTTGTCTTGTTCTTGGGGGCTATGGGATAAACACTTAAGGAACAGTGCACCATCTTGCCTTTCTCTTCAAATGGTTCCAGGGGAACAGCCCCAACAGAATCTTATGGATCAGTCCTACTATTTATATGGTGGATCATCCATATCACCAAATGTGACCTCTTTTCTTTTCATGCATTGTGGGTGGCTCCACCCCTCCCCAAGCAGAAAAAATATTGAAGCCAAGCTATTTCCATTCTTTTCATTACAATGGTTCACTCCAAAAGCATATTTCTTCAATTCATGTTCTGGTATTAACCAACTGAAGCACGTGTGCTTGGGGGATGTTGTGGGAGCCCATCCTCCACACCCCATCTATATAAGAAACCTACTCTTACTAAGACTCCCAGACACTGATCCCCACTACTTTATCCAACAGTTTTGCTTCTTGGTTTGGTAATTCAACAACATATTCATCAAAAGTTTCACATCATGGGACAACCTCCTCTCTTTCATATATAATATAGACCACTCAGAAATTTAGGCTTTTCTGCAGGCAATGAGCTTTAAACTTTTTACAGCTTGTATTGAATTAATCTCCACTTGGTGCTAATTATGAGAATGAAATACAACTTGTGTTTTACCTACAATTCATACTAACAAATTATTAAAGTACTAAACAGATGGAACTTAATATCTGCAACTAGAATTAAATCAGTAACAATTCTTACATCCAATTCACAATTTCACATTCAATCTTCCTAGATCATTTCTCCATGTAAGCACCAAACCAAGAATCTTACCCTCCGTAACTTCAGCATTCAAGGTTTTATTCAAAGAATGTTTGGGAGAAGTGCATGCTCTACACGTGCAAATATGCAGAGAAGAAAGTAGAAGAAAACAAGAAATGCTCAGTGCTAGCTTTGGTTTTGCTCAAAGATATCCCACAAAATGCTGATCAGCTGATATTGCATGATGATAGCAATATATTCTCCAAATATTACTGCAAAAATTTTACCTGCCACTGTTTTACAATACACTATGGTGTCTGAAAAGTTGGAGACCGAGTGATACTTTGTCCTTTTGCCTGCAAATATAACAGCAATGTCATTTTTTTTCTTTGCAATTTGGTAATAAAGGATTTCGTTTCCTTCTTCCCCTAAGACCAAATTATCCTTGTCCTGTCTCACAAGTCACAACTCCAAAACCAATTACCCTTTTTCATATACCAGTACATTTGAAGCATTCAATCTCTCTCTGACGAATGAAAATACTACCTGAAAATATTATTTATTTTTTGTATTCAACTACATTTTTTTTCCTTAGTAAAGACAACCAATTTTTAAAACCGTATGAAAGGTTAACACAACTTCACATTCTACATTGTTGCAGGCTTTGCAGCATGAAAGCCAGATGGCATTAAACTACTCTGAAGTAACTTTGTTTATATGTTCAATTACCGCAAAAAATAATACAGTTTGTTAGTATTCAGATTGATGCTATAGTATATAATTTCAATAATGTTAATTAACATGAAAAATATGAAAAAAATAAAATGAACTGTCTTGCCAATTCCCTATGTATGATTACATCAAGACAAACCTATAATCTGATGGCTGTGGCCTATTGGGAATGTTCACATGCAAAGAAGTAAAAAGTAAAAAAAACCCACCATTAATGATGTGAAGGACACCAACATGCCTCCTCGGTTTGGGACTCCATGGCGCTGGGCCACTAGCCCTGGTATAAGAGTGTCAACAAATCATAGCTTAGCAAAGAAGTAATTAAACTGCAAAAATGGAGGGTCTAACTCTAACCTCTCTTTAGTGTGAGAGACTTTTTCTTTTATGTCTATTTTTAGGGTTTGGCCACTTTGTTTTCCCAAATAAAGTCCGTTTTTGACCAAAAAGACTCTGTCCAATTCTTCTTATTGGCAGCAACGATAGTACATTGCTGTTAGCCTGTTACCCTGTGAATCACAATAAATGTAACGTCTGTCATTAGGTTTCCGGTTACTGAAAACTGAAAAAATTAAAAAAAAAAAAAGGATACCATCCATGCATTTATGTAGTATAATTCTAGGTTTGTTTACATTTTTATGGGTAAAGGTTACGGACGACATTCCTCACAAAGTAAATATGCTCATGCTTGTGACTGGTTTAATTGAGGTTTGGTTTTGAACTTGCCCAAGATTTTAGAAGTTATTTCACTGATCTGACAAAATCCAACGGTTTAAACCTAGTCTTGTATTTTCACGCACTGCAATACTCGCAGACTATAGTCTTCACCTCTCTTTTATCAGTATATTTCTACATTTCAATAGGCCATGACTCATTGACTCGTGATAGAAGCTGCCGACATATATATAGTATATGGTGACAACTGAGTAGGCAAAACGCGTAAACTCTAAATAGATTTTATAGAACATTATTCTCAACAGATTTTTGGTTGGGGAGTTTGGTTGATAGGTCTGAAAACAAGTTAAATCCAAGAGAAAAAAAAAAAAGAAAAGGGGGACTGATCTTTGATAGAGACGGAGGGCTAAGTTATTTACTAGTGTTTGACATGGTCTGTTGTGTCAAGCTCTCGATTTCTGGTTGAAAAGAAAGGTGTGAGACCTGCACAACCCCAAGCTTACACACATCACATTATGAAGTCTTTCTTGTCGATATAGAGAGGGACAGCCTAAGAACCCTCGTACCCATCAGAGATGGAAAAGAGAGAGAAAAGAAAGGAAAATGAGAGAGGAAGCTTACTTACAAACGTGTGAACGTTGTTGGATTTATTGAAAAGTAAAGGATGAAACAAATAGCAATTTAAATTAAATTAAGGGGGGGTCAGGGTCAGCGAGGGTGATTAACTACTTCAAGCACTCATTTTAGTCCCTTTCTTTGTAGGAGTCGAGAAGGGGAACCCTAACCGTGTAGGTTTCTCTTACACACCCTATAGATGTGCTTTTGCTGTTTCAAGTTTTAATCTTTCCCAGCCAAGCATAACTTTAGTTTTCTATTCTTCACTCATCCCCTCTTCTTAGTTTTCCTTTTTTCTCAATATTATTTTAAAATTATCTGCCCATGAAGATGGAGATGACTTTGTAACAGTTGTATAACAGCATTTGTCAGAAAAGGAAGTGAAGACATGGCTAACAAGTGTGTTATATATGCACCAGACACCATGAATAGAGTCAGCCGTCACTCTTCCAGTGCTCCCTCTTCTTCCTCTTCTTCTCCTGTTTCCTTAATGGGGATGGTTTACCCAGACATGGGTTCTCTTTCTCTTGGTCCGAACTATGGTATTGTAGGCTCTAGTGGTTCTTCCTCACAGGATAATTATGCTTGCAGGGGCTCAGAGATGGAAAATGAAAGAGCTTCTTGGGGTTTTCATTTCATGGAAAACTACAAAACCAGGAGCTTTGAGGAAAACCACGGCTCTGATGTTGTGGAGGGTAAGGGCTCTGATTGCAGTGATGAGTTTGGAGATAATAGTAGGATAATTAATCTCAATGCCAACTTAAATGAGGAGAACCCCAATGAGAATGCGGTAAGTGGCCAGGAAACAGATAGTGGGCAGTCAAAACTTTGTGCCAGAGGCCACTGGAGGCCTGCTGAAGATACTAGGCTCAGGGAACTTGTAGCTCTTTATGGCCCTCAGAACTGGAACCTTATAGCAGAGAAGTTGGATGGAAGATCAGGTAAGATAGTGGCCAAAAAGAGTGGCAAAAGCGGTATTATTTTATTCTTTATTTCATTAAAACTTTTCCCTCTTTCCTTTTTGTTGTTCCATCCCTTTTCGGGCATCTTATGTAATATTAGAATCATTGTGCTTATAAGCTAAGGTTCATTTATTCTGATTCTTGTCTCTTGGTTTTGAAGGTAAGAGCTGCCGGCTAAGATGGTTTAATCAGTTGGACCCTAGGATCAATAGAAGAGCTTTTACTGAAGAAGAAGAAGAGAGGCTAATGCAAGTTCATAGACTTTACGGTAACAAGTGGGCAATGATAGCGAGGTTGTTCCCTGGAAGAACTGATAATGCCGTCAAGAACCATTGGCATGTTATTATGGCTAGGAATTATAGAGAACAATCGACTGCCTATAGGAGGCGGAAGCTGAGTCAATCTGTTTATGTAAGGATGGAAGAAACTCCGAACTTAGTCTGCAGAGATGCAGCCACAAAAGCAGCAGCACCCCCATACTGTCTCAATATCCCCAATAGAAGACTTGGCATTATCTCCCAGTATCACTTTGGAACATTCAACGGTGCTGATGTTGGGGTTAATGGAGGCTCAAATGTTTCACCCCACATGACCAGTAGGAAAGAAGCAATCTCAAGCAGCGAGGTCCCTCACAATGGGTTTTGTGCACAACAGGCACCTTTTGATTTTTTCCCTGGTGTGTGTCTCCTTTGTAGTCCCTCCCTACTCTTACCCCTCCAACAGGCACCTTTTTATCTCTCCAAGCTTTCTTTATGTTTTATGCAGTTTTGTGTATTTGGGTTTCTGTGCAGTTTCTCATTGGTTTCCATTTTGGAAACCCACCTCGAATTTCTTGCTCGCTTTTCTTTCTTTGACTGCTGAACCAAATTTGATGATTTTTGTGTTCATTTATTCTATTGCTTCTAGACATTGACTGATGTAACCGTTTCCTTTAAATCCAAGCCAATACACTCCTACCTTTCTTTTTTATACGTTTTTACCAGTCATCCACGTTTTATCTTTGGCAATTTTGATAGTTTCTTTACTTCTTTGTGACTGGCCGTATTTAACACTTGCAACAGGTTTTAATAGCAATGACATGATGGGCATGTTCAGCCACACCAGATCTTGGCATATGCCCATTGATGAACCCCAAATCTCTGGTTTCTATCCCCAGCAGCAGCAGCGGCACCCTTCATACAAGATGGCAATGCTACAGTCAGAGTTCCCCAGCTTCCCTAGCTCCCAAAGTCTCACAGATTCCACAGCAGCGACACCTCAAGTTTCAGTCAGTGAAGATTCATCAGCAGTGGCAGGGAGCAGAGCGGCAGCCAGCAGCCACAACAACTATGAGACCGTTCCACCACCATTCATTGACTTTCTTGGAGTAGGAGCCACATGAAGTTACTCAAAAAGCATAAACAAAAAGCCTGAAAATGGTTTTCCACCTTAATGTGGAAGTGCTCCAAGGTAACTGAGAGGCCATTAGAGGTAAAAGAGAAATGGCTTTGTATTTCAGATGGGTGACAGTAGGTAATCTCTGCATCAGTCTGTCCAAGTCATATCCCCCAGCATCTTTTTCTTGTTAACCCCTCCCCCTTTTCTCTCCTGAATCCAGAGACTTTTTCCAAAAGTTGAAACAAAATATTTAATAAATTATAATTATTGTCACAAATCAGACAATTTATATATTGTTAAATATCTACGTGAACAAAGTTCAAGTTAAAGACAATAATTAGTCTGAATGGAATTATGGAAGTGAAAAGCAATGAGGAAAAGACGCAGAAATCAGACAGATGAAAACATCAGACAAGGACACAGTGATCGAACAAATGTATATGATCCAAATATTGAGTCATGTTTTACATTTAATAAATCAATTCATCAGTGGTTCCTTCCTCAATTTCAGGTTTGCTTGATTTGTTTGTGGACAAAATCATAAAAAAAAGGTATGAGAAAAATAGTACTTTGTTGGTTATAGAGAATCATGTATCATGTAACTAGTAAGGGGCATGAATACGATGGTGAAAAGCAAAACATATGATGATAAGCGCAAAGAAAGACAAAAAAAGAAACTGAAACTTGAAATAAAGACATCCTTCTCTCATGGGCCTGCAAAATTTAGGCACAAATTATGCAACAGAACAGCCTCCACAATCTTTTCTCCATTGCATTCATGAGTCATGACAGAAACTGTTGAACAGGGAAGGCAACGGGTCGGGGTCGAACTCGATTTTATTATAACAATACTCAAATTCAATTCAACTTGATTTTTTAAAATTATTTTATATTCAAATCTGACTGGATTTAATATTATATAAAATTATATTTAATTTAATTCGAAATTAATAAAATATTATTTTTATTAAATATATAAATATAAAATTAAATAAATAATTAAAAATAATATTTTATAAATATATATCTGGTTAGGATGGATTTACTTAAAACTCCACTTTGAAATTTTTTTATTCTTAATCGATCCGACTCTGTCGAAATTTGATTAAAAAAAAACAATTCTAAGCAATCAGGTCAGAGTTGAAAACCCATCGATTATGGGTAAATTTATCATCCCTACTGTTGAACATCCTTCCTTTCCATCATAAGATGTTTTAGAACTGTCTTTGATTTCCTTAAATACTTAAAGGCTAAAATAATACAAAATTTATAAATTTTATTGCTTTATCAGATAAGTTAATATATTTTTATTATATTTAAATTACTTTTTCATTTTTTACTTTGAGTTCAAATAATACTTAAATTTTAATTTATATCCAGATAAGTCATTATCTTTTAATTCGTACCTACATAAATAAATTTGTATTTGAAATAAGAAAATACTTAGATACAAATAAAAAAATTATTTTTTTATAATACAAATATATAGACTTATCTAAATAAAGTGATAGAATTCAAGGGTTCTTTTATTAGCCAAAACTTAATTGCTTGCTTCAATTGTTATTAAAAAAAAATGGTATTACCTAAAATTCTTTTTATTATAATGCTATAATTGTTCAATTACAATAAAAATTATACACGAGTCCCATCACTTATAAATATTGGATCTATATAAAATTATGATGAATTTTACATAATTTTAAATTATAATTAATTGATTAATTATAGTTGAAAAGTCCCCAAGATGATATACATTATTCATCTGCTAATGTAAGAAAACATGTTATAAGGCAAAGTAATGCATACATTTTCCAAAGTAAGTAAGGCTCAATCTCAATTGTATTTTGCTCAATTTTATCCTATAAAGATCATGCGTTCAAGACTAGCATTAACAAAAATTTACCAATAACCTACAATGATTGTAATATAATTAATCAATCATAATTCAAAATTATACGAGATTATTGAAATTTTATATAAAACTCACATTTATAAGAGATGGATTCTTATATAATTTTTTATTGTAATTGGATAATTGTTATAGTATAGTGAAAAAAAATTATAAATGAAATGATTCCAAAATATTCGAACTCAAAATCATTTACATTGAAAAAAAATGAATTTATAAATTGAACCAATCTCTTATCTTGTTAATTCCTTACCTTTACTTTATAATTACTAGGATTTTTTTTTTTTTTATATTCTTGGTTGCCAGGGGGGAGAAACTAACTATAACTTGAGTTGCCATCACTCATCTTCCCATGTATCAACTAATGCAACTATAGGCACCTATTTTCTGATGTTCTCAGACTATATAGCAGAATCCATGATTTGCTGCTACTTTTATCCTAGCAACAAGAGCAGTAAGGTCTTCTAGAAGAAGAAATAAGATATTTATTTCAGCAGCAAAAGCTAGACAGCGCAGGTGATTTACTGAAGCACAAGAGAGAAAAAGTGATACAATTTTGTTACAGATTTAAAATTAGTTTACAAGTTCAATATATGAAAGTTGTACCATATCCAAGTATCTCTCTGTTTCAACTAACATTATCACAGCATTTATAAAAGGCAGCTAAATGAGCTAGTCAGGGATGCCTTTATTACTCTCTTACTAGATAACTGAATAGATGATTCCACTCCCAACCCTTTTTTAATTAACATGTCCCAGTCTTCCACTACATTGATTGATTCACCAACAGCTACTCCTTCAGGGAGGTTGGCTAGTAAGATGATAACATTGTGGTGAAGGTGGAAAAAATCTGTCAACTGCAAAGTGGTTGCATGATGTGAGATGATCACTAGATCAATTGCTGATATGGCATAGAGTATGCGGTTGCTAGTATTATCTCTCCATTCATGTGTTCTCTTGGAAGTTGAGTGATTGAGACAAGGCTGCAGGGTTGGCTCGCAACACCTAGAATGTTTCTAGTCTGTCATTTATGTAATCGCTGCTTTTCGCTTGAAAGCCATCAAATAGACCTTCCGAATTAATAGAATTGGTCCTCTTGCTTTTAATTAGAAGTGTTGCCAGCATAGAGCTTTTTCCAGCCTCACCAGGATCATCAATCCTCAAAGTTTTTGAATTCAAAGCTCTTCCTTCTGACTTGTTACTCTCCCCTGAAGGCTTTTCTTTCTCCAAGTTGGCTGGACTGAGATTGTTTTCATCCCTTGAATGTTTCCCCAGAGCTGGAGAAGTTGGGCTAGAGCACATTGGTTAACAGAAGAAGGTGATGGGGAGGCCACTGGAATATCCCAAGGGCTTGGTACACTGTAATGGCGATATGAATAATACTGGAATGCCTGGAAGGCAGAGAGTAGGCGGAGGTGGAAGCATTGCATTACTCCTCTGGATTGAGTCCCCTGGAAAAGGCAAAGAAGGCCTTTTGAAACACGGTACTTTAGAAGGAACCCATTGATAATTCTTACCCTGTGCTTGATTTAAACTAGCCTCGCCTTCCTTCTCTGGGGAATAAGACGAAGTAATCAGTGATTCACCCTAGTGGTTATCCTCGACAACAATTCTTTGCTTAGGTTTTTGAAACCCATTCTGAACATAAATCTGTGTTTTTCCTGAAATATTGAAGACTGAAGCTACAGGTATAGAAGAACCGGAGCCAAAAGTGAGGACACGGCTATTATTGTTTGGCGTATTCCATTTGCAGCACTTGCTTGAGCTGCTCGGATAGCTTCGGAAATCATAATCATAATATGATAGTAGTGCAGAGCAGAAGAGCTTTCGGTTTTTCGACGACCTGCACCAACTGCACGTTCCTCATGGTTCCCCCAGCAGTCCAGTTCTTTGACAGTTTATGCAAAAATGACGCGGCTGGTTCACATTGTAATTGTTGTAGTAGCAGAACTTGATTTCCTTGCTATTACATCGTGGACATGGAAGTATAACTTGATCTGTTATTGAGAGACCGGTTACATAGGTCGTTCCAGGGCAACCTGAAGTGTCAAGCAGGGAGGCTACTACAAGATCATAGTGGCTAAGCTTCGCTTCGACTAAGTATATGCCTCTGACAACAGAATAATCCATCTGATTGTTTGTTTCTTTCAATTGTAAAAAAGTCAGAGATGGCGGATCATTGAAACTGAATCCTCAAGTTGAGAAATATCGATCTCCACCACCAAAGCCTAATACTAATGGAGACTAGAGATGCAAAAGGGTGAGAGAGTTGAATCAAACCATTAACATTTATGACTTTCTAGCCAAAGGGTTGTTCTTGGAATTTGCCAATATCCTAAGCAGCTAAGCCATTAAGAATTGCAGGAAAGCAAAATACAGAACAGAGTCAACAGCTTTCTCAAGTCCCTGAATATAAAAACATTGAAAGAAAAATATTAAAGCCAACCTATCAATGATTTCCAGGTTGTGAAAAATAGCATGTAGTTTGTACTTAAGAAGCTTGCAAATAGCACATATCCCCAGTTTAAATAGAAAAATTAAGAAAAAAATATAACTCAAACTCAGTCAAACACATATACCCGTTCCTCCCTGGTAGCCTGAGCTTGATACTCATCATTAGAGTTCACTCCACCTAAGGAATCAGACGAAGAAAGAAGATTTCCATCACAACAATCCTCCCTAGAATCTCTTCTAAAGGATAACCCATGATCAGTCAAAGCTTCCCCCTCCTGGTTCAATGTCAGCAATGGAATCGTCTTCTAAAAATTTAGAGCCACAAGTTTTGTGGGCTTTAAGATATTTTCATTCTGTTACATTGCTCCATTGCAGAAAAAGATGTTGCTTTGTTGCCCTGTCCATTTTCCTCCGCCATGTCAGCTGCACTTAGTTTCTTCCTTTACGAGTACTCGTCCTTCACCTCTCTACTCACATTTATTAAATCAATAAATTAAGAATAGAGTTCCATAAAAGAAATTAATAATATATAAAAATATTAAAAATAATATTTATAATTTAAATTTAATTAATAATTATTTAAGGATAAAATTGTGTTAAAATTTTTAATAAAAATATTTATCTAAAAATATAACAAAATTTTCATGAATTATGAGATTAGAAGATTGTTACATATCTTATACATTAAAGTACGTTTAAATAATTAATAAATTAATATGATAAAAAATGTGTGATAATATTTTACTTCAAAGTCTAAAATTTTCACCATCAATCTAAAATATAATATTTTAACTTTTAAAATAGTTGATGTTTTATCATAAGGAAAGATGATTAAAGTTGATAAGAGTCAACTAAAATTATGATTTTATTTCTATGTGTAACTATAGTTAATATTTCAATTTGTGTTAACTTTTAACTAGTATTTACTTATTTTAATCAAATTTGATTTATTACTATCTTTTGCTATTTAATTTATAAATTTTTAAGTTTTAAAAATCAAATAAAAAAATATATTATAAATATAACAATTAATTAGATAAAAAAATTTTATTTAAAATTATCAAAATTCGAATTTTGATTATTGAAATTAAAATTTAATAATTTGTCAATAGATTACATTATTATCGATAGATAAAGCTTTAAATAAGTGCCAAGTCCTTTAATTATGGTTTAAAATATTTTACTCCAACATATATTTAATTAAATTTAGAGCTTGCTTTTTTTTATATATTATTAATGTAAATTTTTAATTTTATAAATGAAATTAAGAGATTATATATTAAATTATTTTCAATATATTTTAAAAGATAAATATTATTCTATTGATCTCATTCTCACAAACCCAGGTGGCAAGTGATCCATCTGGCTGGCCATCTACAGCTCAGCACATATTCTGACACGGGTGCCACCTGCGAAAAGCGAAACAAAAAAAATTTCCATTTCGAAGCTGCACCTCATCTGTATCGAATTGTATCTTGCCACGTGGTCCCCTGAGACAGCCGGAAATTTGGCAGCTCCGTTGCGTTTTTAGATCGTGGGACGAGGGGTGCACTTGCAAAAGATTCTTCAGTGGCTGTCCTTTGTTGAAATACTGAAAATGAGGAACATGTATAATTCCCCGTACTCCCACGTGTCCAGTTCAGGTTAGAGATAAGACGTTTGATTATTATAAATCGATTATCAAAATTTTAAAATTTAATTCATATATTATAATTCATAATATTTAATTTTCATATTATTTTAATTTAATAATTTTAATTCAAGTATTAATTTCATTTAATTTTTTCATTAAATATGTTAATATGGCAATTAATCAGTTACATGTCCATTCAATAAAATAATGTGACATTTTAATTAGATTAGACTTGAAACGATCGTGATGTGAATTAAATAATATGTCATAATTAATTTCTTTTAATCCAAGTTAGATTTTTAAAAAATATTTAATAATTAATTTAATTATTTTATAATAAAAATAAAATAAATCTTAAAAAAAAAAGAGTAAAAAGCAATTGAAACTTCCAAAATCGAACCACCAAATCTCAAATCCTTTCTACTAATCATAAACTTAAATAAAGAATCCCTTACCCAAATAAAAAATCCCTTATTTTACTGATTAGGGTAAATGATTTTTTATTTGGATTTATGATTAGTAGAAAGGATTTTCGGATTTGATTGTTTGCTTTTGGGAGTTTCAATTATTTTTTTCAGAGTTTTTTCATTTTAGATTAATTTTTTTAAGTTATTACTTTAAAGTAATTAAAACTAATAATTAAGTGTTTGAAAAAAAATTAAAAAATATAATCCGACATAGATTAAATGGCATGTCATGTAACAATAGGATGAGAAACAAATTGAAGAAATTAAAAGTCGAAATCGTAGTGTTTGATTTGATTTAGATTAATTTTTTTTATTTAATTTGGATCAAGTTCAGATATTAAATGTATATATTAGATTCAGATTAAATTTTAAATCGAAATATAAAAAATAAAAAAAATGAATTGAATCAAATTATATATATTTTAATACAAATATTTTAAAATTATTAAAAAATAAAAATAATATTTTTATATCAAAATTTATTTAAATATATTAAAATTTTATATTAAAATAACATATAAAAATAAAAAAATTAAATTTAAAAACTGATAAATCGAACCAAAAAAATTTAATTTGATTAGGACCAAATGAAGATTCATTGGAATTTGAATAAAATTTTAAAATTTCATAATATTATATAATATTAAAAAAAATCAAATCAAAGTCCGATTTAAAGAATTATCAACCTTATGTGCCATGTCATTTAATTTGTGTCAACATCTTTTCAAATCTAATATAATCAAAATGTCATATTATTTTAGTCAATAAATACATAAGTTGGTCGAATGCTATATAAATATATTTAATGAAAAATTGAATGAGATTAAAATTGAATTAAATTATTAAATCAAAATAATATAAAGAAAAAAAATTATATGAATTATAATAAATAGATTAAATTTCAATAATTGATGGATTACAAAATCTAACTTCTTACATAATTTGACCTAAATTGATTAATATAAATTATAAGAATAGTTTGCAACAAATGTTTTAACCTTTGATTAAAACGATTGTTTAAAAAAAACCTTTGCATAAAATGAAATTATTGTGTAAATTATTTTAGAAAAATTTAATCCAATTCTAATCTTTAATTCTTATTACTTAACTCATTCAAAAAAATATTATATCATTAAATTTTCTTGAATCTATAATTTTTATAAATTTATTTATTATACGTATCACATGCTAATTGAAAGTGGAAAAATTATGTAAAATTAAACCTTAAATTGTAAATGCTAGGTTTAGCAACTTGGACTCTTATCAAAATCATAGACAAAGACACTGCTAATATAGTGGAGAAAATAGGAGGGGGCTGAGGTGTTGGTCACTTTGCAATCACTTTTGTTCCCATCCCATCAACCATTTTTCTAACCTTTTCTTTTCCTATTGCTATATCCTAGGCTAATGCCCAATATGAAATTTAATTGCATTAAGCAAGTTGGGGTGGATAAATGTGCATTAAATTAATTAAAAAAAAGAACCATATCTTGTCTTAGCCTAATGAATAGAAAAAAATTGACTAAGGGTAATTGCCCCCATCAAGTAAATTGAGTACATCAAATTGATGTCAAAAGCAAAACATTGATATATTTTATATGCTCATTACATTTATTGGAATATGCTTTAGAAGTTTCTTATATCTTTCATGATGATATTGTCTTCTCATGTCTATTAACACAGTTGATTAATATATTTACTTTTTAAAAGAAATATCTTATAAATTTGAAATTGAATCTCAATATTTATAATTATTTTTTTATTTCTAAAATATGATTTTTTGTAAAAAAAAAAATAAAACCGAGTTATTCATGGGCTGCTCATCGTAACTAGTGTAGTTTTGTGAAACACTTCTGTCTCCAAACTCTCCAATCTCCTATGGCTTCCCCTTTCCACATTGCTCAGCAAGCTGTGCAATGGGTTAAGTCATGTCAACCAAGTGGATACTCGATGTTGGATGTAACATTTAATCAGAAATGATTGGCTTGAATTATTTGAAGGAATAATCTTTCTAAACGATTTTACTTTGTTTCTATCAATCATGTTGTGGGGTCTTGGACAAAGATATGAACATAGAATTTGCTTTATCTATTAATCATGTATTTCTCTAGATATGAACAAATTTCTCGTTGAACTTTCCAATGCCGCAAACCTTTTTTTTTTTTTCATTTTAGAGAAGAAAATTACAAATTCAACAATAATGCTACCAAGATTTATTTTTTCCTCAAGCTTCATAAATGTAAAAAATGGTTGTGGGAGATGACATGGCTGCATGAATTACCACTGAACTCAACCAAAACAAGAAATCAAGCTCGAAGGATTGATAAAACAGTCTTTTAGTGGCATGTCTTTATCAGTGAATATGTAGAACCGATTGTGCTTGTCTTTGCAGCTTTTTTACCCATTGATGCTATTTACTGATTGATATGTTGGAGAATCATTCAACTGCCATTTGAACATGTGATGTTTCATGCTTGGTATTTTCTTATCGTAAAAGACTACAATCAATCACTCAGATGATATGGGGAAATAAATTTGATTTGTGAGTTTTGACATATTTCTAACGTCATGTTCAGTTTGTGACTGTGCTTGACATAATATTTCAGCTGAAATTTCCATTAATTCGTTAGTTGGATGGCGACTAGCTCCTTTTGTTTCTCTTTTCTAGATTCCTCAGGCCATATCCTTCTCATATTCTTCCATGCTTTCGGATTTATGAGATCTATTCTGATGGGACCCTTAAAGAATAATAATTGATGAGGCACCTTTGTTTGCATGACTTTTAATTCACCTGACCTTCTGCTACTGACCCAAAAAAACCAGGGGCCGGTTGGCATCATCCCAGAATCTCCTTTACCTGTTATGGAATATATTAAAGCAAGAAAGGAGGTTCAAGTGCAGCAGCTGGTTAAAGAGAAAGGTTCTTCAATAACTCTTCTTTTCTTCTTGTTTTTCAAACAGTAGGACCACATATCATAAAAACTTGTCGATAATTTTATTCCTTTCTTTGAATGTGAACTACGAGCTTGCCACTGAGGAATTATAATTCGGATGCTTACTCAGGAAGAACCCCTCTTTGTGTCAAGATGGACGACCACGTGAATCTCATTGTTAAATTTTTTGTTGAACAGAATGATGATCGTAACAATCTGATCAGTGGACCTTCCACTCTATCCGGTAATCATTTTGGTCCTGACTATTCCGGAATCGAGCTGGGTCAGTCAGACCCCATAAGAGGGCAAACTCTCCCAGCGCCTATTTTTTTCATTCACAAGATTCGAAACCAAGATCTTGTTTAAGGGAACCTTGCTTCTTGTCACTCGGACCAATAGGGGTTGATGGACCTTCCACTCTACGCTCACTGAATTGTATTCAGTCAACTGCTGGTGATCTTTCATTAACAAAGGTGTGTATTGAAGCAGCCTATTGCTCTCTGGTTGCCTGAATATAATAACACTTAGCATCTAATCTTCCTTACCTTTGAATCCTGGAAAATAGCTTGTCGATTTAGCAGACCAACTGAACGTATGGCACTGAGATGGCAATACTTTGCAGTTCAATCATTGGTTTTTATTCCAGTAATTTAACTCTTGAACGCAGCCCAAGAAATCAGAAGATTAATCTGATTCAATTGACTTTTATGATTTCTTGTTGGCCATTGTGGCTTCCCTTTATCTTTCCTTTTTTTTTTTTGTGTGAAATTTCTTTTCTTTCTGGTCTGCTTGGATATGGATTACAGTCTACAGATTCAAAGCTAGCATTCTCTTTGGAATATGTTTCTTTATAGGACTTTTAGCAGAATGAGTCCTGTTGATTGCTTTCATACTAGGATAAAGTGTGCATCAATAAACTATGGGGAGCTTTTTGTCATTTCCTTGTGTTTGCATTTGCCAGAGAGAGAAAAGGGAGGGTTTTGTCTTGTGTGACATGTGCCATGGGATGCTAGCTCTCTTACTTTATACCCTCACTTCAGGATACTCTGATTCAAGTTTAGCATTGTGTAATAATAATGGAGTCTTTGTCCAAAATTTAGATTTACGATAATTTAGCTTACCACAACATGAGGGTAACTTCAGGTCTGTTAAAGTTGCATCTTGTGCAGTCACCTGGAATAACCCTTTTCCCACTTTTTGTTTTAGTCTGATCATCAGGGGAGAAAGGAAGCAAAACCTGGTGCAAAAGATTGGGGATAAAACCAATCAACACTCAGTATATAGAAAACTACTGTCCCAAAAGATTATGTCAAGAAGTTATTAGGACTGCTTGCCTGGCCTACACCTGATCTGATATATTGAATTGTACTTCAGATGCCACTTGGATGGTGTTGGTAGATGTTTGAGAAGGTAAAACTCAAGTTGCAAATGGAGTCACATGTAAAGCTGTCAGCCCTAATGACTGTCTTTATAAAAAACCAAGGACCTGAGATTCTCCTGTAATGGGATAATCTCACAGAATTGTGTCTTCCTTTGGTTCAGTTTCCAGGGAAGAATTTTTACTATGGGGTTATTTTCACCTCAGTTGTGTTCTGTTAGCTATAAGTTGGCCTGACTCGATTCACTTTTTCTAGAGTACTTTCTTTATAAGAAAAATGGGGTCAGCTGGGTCCAAAAATCTAATATTAGGTTCTTTGAGTCCTTCATTCATATTAAGAACAAAAAGAATCTCAGTCACACTATAATTAAAAGAAAATATAAAAACAAAGGTAAAAAGGAGAAAGAAAAATCAAAAGAAACAAAGGGCCATTGCTCATTTGGTTTGCCCTTTCAATGCCCTTTCAATCATCAAAAGGAAATTAGTAACCATTATAGCCTTCCTGTCAATTTAATTTTCTCACTATATAATTTTCCTTGAAAGCTTCTCATAGTGTTAGGAAAGTTGCATCCATTATTCATCATGGTGGGGCTACCTAACCCTGCAGGGGAATCAAGCAGGAAAATAAAGGAATGGCATCACAGAGGGAGGAATGGGAAACCAGCAAGATAAAAACAAACCATGCACTTTTCCTCTTTTCTCTCCTTTTGAGACTTAAATTGAACTGTGTTGCTTATTCTGTTTTTGCTGCATCAGAGATTCTCTCCATCCACCCCCTTTCAAGTAGAAGAAAGAAGAAATTTTTTTTTTAAAAAAAAAGAGAAAAGTTAGTATGAAATGGGGGATGAGAGAAAGGAAGAGCCGCAGCTCATGCCATATATTCCCTCAGCAATGCAACCCCACCTATTCTTCCAGATATGGAGTGAGATCATAGGACAGCCCAACAACTCCAAAATTATAAAGAGAACTACAGCTGCTGCATATTGAAAGCATAGCTACCAAAAAGGGATCAAAACCCACACATGAGTTTCAGTTCTCTGCCCCCTCTGCCTGTCTCTCTTACACAACACAAAAAACATGGGTCTGCAAAATATGCAAAATCAAAACATGAATTTGATTATGTCAACTGATGCAAAGCCTAGGCTAAAATGGACTCCTGAACTTCATCAAAGATTTGTTGAAGCTGTCAATCAACTTGGAGGGGCAGACAGTTGAGTATACTTTTAGATAACCTTAATAGTAATGATCATCTTGTCTAATCATCTTGTTATTTGTATGTATAAGAATTGTTCATTTTTCTTTGTGTTTATTTCTGGGCAGAAGCAACACCAAAGAGTCTGATGAGGGTGATGGGAATTGCAGGACTCACTTTGTATCATCTTAAAAGCCATTTACAGGTAATTACTCTTCATTGCCTAATCACACTTTCAATTTTCTTTTTCTAACCAAATAGGAAAGAAAACAAGCTTTAAATCTATCTTCTTCGTGCAGAAATACAGGCTGGGGAAAAGCCAACAGACAGAAATCTGCCTTGGCAATAAACAAGATGGTAAGATTAAAATTTCATTGCTTGTTGTATTTAAATTCATATATTGAGTTATATAGGAATATAATCTTTTTTTCTACTTCCCTTTCATTCTTGTGATACAGATTACACAGAGAGACAAAGCAGTGATGGGAATTTCAGTAGTGATATAAGTGACGGAACTCACAAACAGATGAATGAGTAATAGTTACACATGGATCTTTTGATTAAATTTTGGATGGAAATGATAATAAAACAGATTGAGTTGACTGTATAATTGTTGTGTTCATTAGAAGCTTGCAGATAGCTCAGGCTCTCCAAATGCAGATGAAAGTTCAGAGAAAGCTTCATGAACAGATTGAAGTATGACCTATTAAACCAATTCCCAATTTAAATAGCTGATTTTCAGTTGCATCAATGCATATCAATCAGGCTATTTTTTTTCTCATTTACAGGTCCAGAGACATTTACAGCTAAGAATTGAAGCTCAAGGGAAGTACCTACAATCAGTATTAAAGAAAGCACAAGAAACTCTGGCTGCAGCTGGGTATAGCTCCTCTTCACTTGGTGTAGCTGAACTCTCTCAACTAGTCTCAATTGTTAACACTGGCTGCACAAGTTCTTCATTTTCAGAATTGACAGAAGGAGGAGGTTCAAGCTTAAAAGAAATAGAAAGAAAGACAATGAGAGGTGCTATATATTCCATGGAGAGCTCATTGACATCTTCTGAGAGCTCTGGGCAAAAGGACAAGGAACCACCAAAAGATGAGAATATTTGTACCCAGAAGTCTAATACTTCAGTTGAACTTTCCTTAACGGACATTCACCCAGAAAAGAAGATTTGGATTAGTGGTTCAAGCAATCAAGCTAATGGAAAGAAAAGAAGTGGGAGTAACATTTCTGAAGGTACAAGTGTTGAGCAACCACTAGCTAAAAGATTAGAGCTCCCTGAGGAGGAAACTGGTAGTCGATTGAGAAAGTCTGGATTGTTGGGTTCATTTGATCTCAACAGCCAATGCCATAGTGACATCGAATCGGTTCCAAAAGCAATAGACTTGAACTGCAGGGAATAGATCAGTTCAGTGGGCATGGTTTGGAACTTTTATGCTGCGTGGTTTTTAGTAATATATGTAAGCAGCGAACCTGATTATTTAGAACCAATCTTTTGTTCATAAACTATGTATATTGTTATATGTATTGATATCAGAAGAAGGTATAATGTATATTTTGCAGAGACAACTCTTCCTTTATTCTCTCTCTCTAAAACTTGGAAAATGAATGATGCTAATAAAAAAATTGTCCACTAGTCCTTAAGCCAGAGTTGAGAAATGGAAGCATAAAAAATTATACTTTCAAGAAACTATTCTCCATGACAGGCTTCTCAAAGCATTTATCTTCTTGCTTATTGACTTGTCATTGTGTTTTCACTTAAAGCCTCAAAATATGCCACCGCCCAAAGGGGTGTATCTTTTGTTACTAACCTCTTCTTTGCACGACAACTTCCTTATATGACCTTGGATGTTGCAGGCGGAGGCACCCCTGGCTGCGCCGTCAGCAACCGTGTCTGCGAAATTCTCAGTGCTATTGGTAGAACGAGGTGGATCACCTTATGGTAATCCCTTGGTGATGGATGAAAGGTTTTATTGTTTCTTATTGATTCAGACTAATGAATATTCATCAGTAGCACAAGACTTCACATCCACAGATGGTGTTAGGAACTGCAGAGGAAGAGTAATGGGTGGATCTTCGGCTATAAATGGGGGGCTTTACAATCGAGCTAGTGAGGATTTTGTCAACAAGGCTGGCTGGGATAAGGAGTTGGTTCATGGGTGGAATCTAAAATGGGCCGCATGCCTGAATTGACACCACGGCAGACTGTTATTGAATTTGGCCTTCTTGAAGCTGGAATTCTACCTTATAAAAGCTTTAGTTTAGAACACGTAGAAGGAACAAAAATTGGTGCAAGTATATTTGATGCACGGGCCATAAAACACGCCTCAGCTGACCTCCCGAGGGCAGCAAATCCCAAAAATATTGTACTTCTTTTGAATGCAAGTAAATTTTAGATGAAAATTACGGAAATTCACCCTCAATTTGTGATATTGTTTATTTTGATATAAAAATTTTACGATTTTATCTTACAAAAAAACATACTTAAATATTATAACATATTTAATTTCTCAAAATCTTTTAATGTAAGATTGTGATGTTATAAACTCTTTTTATTAAAACTTGAAATATTTATCAAACCTAACACAAAGCTCACATATCTATTGCATCACACTAAATTACATAGATCACAAAATCATATTACATGTTGAGATTCTAAAAATAGTGCTCAATATAAAACACTTAATTCTCATAAGATTCTAAAGGTGACTTCCCGACTCAACACAAAACACACAAATCACAATATCATATACCCAACACACCAATATGGGATTAAAATGTTACAAACTTTACCGATATGGTATTTGGGCGTTACAAACTTCTTTTGTTAAAGCTTGAGGTTTTTGTCAAACTCAACACAAAGCACAAAAATTCATTGAATCACACCAAACTTGAGCAAGCCTAACATAAAGCACATAGATCATAAGATCATACTAAACGCTGAGATTTTAGAGATAGTTCTCACCGTTTAATTCATTTAATTACACTAAATATTAGACAAACCCAACATAAAATACAAAACCATACTAGGCGTTGAAATTCTAGAAATAATTCTTACTGTATAATATTTAACTTTCGCAATATTCTAGAGATGCCTCTCAAGCTCAAACATTAGACAAGCTTAACACAAAGTACACATAACTCACAAAACTATACTAGACGTTGAGATTTTAAAGGTAATTCTTACCGTGTAATCCATCGAATCATACCAAACATTGACCAAATCTAACACAAAGCACACAAATCACAAAACCATACTAAACATTAGGATTTTAAAGGTAGTTCTCACCGTGTAATCCATCAAATCACATCAAATATTAGACAAACTTAACACAAAGCACAAAATCATATTAGATATTAGGATTCTAAAGGTAGTTCTTACGGTGTAGCACTTACTTCTCGTAAAATTTTAAAGGTGACTCCCAAGCCCAATATAAAGCACACACAAATCACAACCAACACACCGATGTGGGATTTGGATGTTACAAACTTTTCCTGTTAAAGCTTAAGATCCTCGTCAAGCTCAACATAAAGGACACAAATCTATTGAATCACACTAAACATTGGGCAAGCCCAAAATACCCAACACAAAACACACACAAATCATAAGACCATACCAGACATTGGGATTTTAGATGTAGTTCTTACCCAACACAAAACACACACAGATCACAAGAGCATCCGGAGGTTAGAATTCTAGAGGTAGTTCTCATCGTATAGCATAATGTAGCACTTAACTCCCGTCCAATTGATAACCATTTTGATATCATTTGTGAAGACTTGCACTCAACTTACGAAATATTATCTACTTTAACTCGAAGATCTCACTGTTTTATCTCACAAAAAATATCTCACAAATTTGAGTTTAACTTTCTACATATATATCATAATAAAACTTTAAATTATCTCAATATAAGATTGGGGTGTTACAAAAATCATAGTTATTCAAACATAGATATAGGGCTATCACTGCCTTCAACTATTGCGAGTACAGAAATGTTCTAACTTAGAAATGAATTATTGAAGCTTATCTGACTGTTTTAAATACGTGCAGGCAATGCAACTAAGACAATAGTCCATGGCATAAGGTTTCGTAAAGAGTGATGGCAGCACATATCAGACATATGAAGCCTACCTCAATCAACCCAAGAATTTCTATTATTAAGTGGCATCGGACCCCATATACGCCTCAAGAACTTCAACATCCTACATGAGCTCAACTTGAAAGGAGTTGAAAAAAGGATGAAAGATAATCCTTGCATTGCTGTTTTGGTAGACACAGATCCACGAAATCGGCAGCCAGAGCAACCTCAAGTTTTCGGGATTGCGAAAGACTTCAAATTCATAATTGGAGGAATTATGCCTACTAGCTTCAATGAAACAAGAATGCCAGTAGCTGCCAAAACTACATTTCCAGTACAGATGGTAAATTAAACAGTACTATAACCTTGGGCAAAACCCTTAAAGTGAAGCAGAAGAAAAAGACACGGAGTACTGCAAATATGGTAAATTTGCTTGAACAAGTAGCATAAGTTTCAATGAAATATCAAAATAACTTGATGACTAGCACCGATGAGCTAAGAGAATTCAGCAAAGAGAATGTGAAGACCTACTTCCACTACCATGGGCCATGGAGGTTGCACAGTTGGATTGGTTGTGGACAATGATTATAAGGTTTATAGATTTAAGGGATTGAGAATTGTTGATGGCTCAACTTTCCCGGAATCACCAGGCACAAATCCAATGACGACCCACCTAATGCTTGGAAGGTATCAGGGGATCAAAATCCTGAGAGAAAGGGAAGATATTTCTTCTTCACTCGATACCCAACAAAACCCTTGACAACTCTACATTTGTATGCTGACAACAAATTCATACATAACTAAATAAAATTAATTATCATGCTATTGAGGGTGCTTCTTTTTTAACACAATCACCATGAATCACATTATTTTTCCTAGAATATTCTAAGATGCAAGAAAGAACCTACTAGTTTTATGTAAGAATTAATTTGCAAGGGATTGTTCTAACTAACCAAATTTAATAATTTATTTAAACTCATCTTAAGAAAGACAAGTGTCTCTAAGTACATAATTTTCCCACAAAGATGAAATTAAAAAAAAAAAAAGAAAAAGAAAATTGAAATGAAGGGCAACAAAAAGAAAATAAAATCTTATAAAACTCTTCTAACCCTCCATTTCATGATCATAAGGCCTAGGACTTAAAGAGGAGACGTTATTGGAATCAGTTGAAGGAACTTGATTGGAATCCCCACTTCTCCTACCACTATTAAAAGAAAAACTAACCCAAATCTCCCTGGCAGATCTTCTCCTCTCATCTCTCTTCTTGCCTATCTCTTCTTCAACAGGCATCTTATACCTGCAAACAGGGCATGACCCATGAAGTCCAAGCCACTTCCTTATACACTCATCATGAAACTTGTGCTTGCAAGGCATCTCCTTTGCCACCTCACCGGGCTTCCACTCTTCCAAGCAAACCACACACTCACCATCTTCACTTTCACCAATTTCCACGCTTGGCATGGCTTCTATCGATGCTTTCGAAGCAGGTGGCTGGCCATCCTTGTTAGCCAAGCCAAGAAGCAAAGCTTCCAAATTTGAAGCTCCTTCGATCACGACCATGCCTTGAGTGAATGGGTTGATAAGTATTATTCTTTCACGCAGGGAAGTTGTTTCCTGGGATGTTTCTTGATCTGGTTCTTCAGGGTTTTCTCTTGAAATATTGTTATTGCTGTTGTTGTTGTTGGAGAATCCCAAGATAAAAGGTAGAAACAAATGGAGGTCTCTTTGCCTCAAGAATCTTTCAAACAAAGAAGAAATTTCAGGTGCTTCAGTTTCAGAAGCCATGGAAACTTAAAATTTGAGGACAATAAGAAAGACTTTGGCGAAAGAAATGAACTTGAAGAAGAGAAAGGTAAAATCTTCCAAGTAGAAGAATGAATCAGAGAATGAAAACAAACGATGGGTCTGGGAGATCTAACAAGGAAGTTGGTGGAGGTAGAGTAGGGAGCCCACAGAATTGAACTGGTGAAAGTGTGGAAGGATCTGGAATGTTGATTATGCAAAAACTGTACCAATATCTATTACGAGCATGTTCAGTGAGCAGTTATGACTTTAACATTGACATGACTGATTTTATCCCTTCACACCAAACAAAGCAAAGTCATTGTCAGTTAAGAGAAGATATTTTTTAGGATGAGGAGTAGATTTCAATGCCAGCGATATGCTTGTGCCAAACTATGTTTTCATGCCCACTCGTCTTGTTGTCCACATACTCTTGTGATATTTACCTTTGACAAATTAAAAGGATTTTTCATTTTTTGTTTGAGAAGCAATTTTTGAATTTTGCAAAGATTCTTCTTGAATGATACAGATTTTAAATTAGTGGAATGGTTGTAGACTTAGACAAAAAAAAATCTAGCACCATGAAACAAATACAATAAAAATACAAAGAAAGGTACTAAAGGAGTGTGCATCAGATCAGACTTGGGTAAAAACCTGCAATTTCCTACCGCTATGGCTTCTCTATACAAGAGCATCTACCATTTTCTACTTAGAATTTTATTTGACCTCAACAAAAATGTTGACTACAAATATGCATTAGAAAAATATCGCTAATTATACAACAATAATTACTAATCCCATCCACCAAAAAAAAAAAAAAGGAACGAAAAATATAAACCCTTTATTTGAACTTTCTCACCCAGATGGATCAAATCAGCAAGGTGATGAAATGTAAATGTGAATATTTGACTGTAAAAGCACCTAAAAACCATTGTATTCCTCGAGCCTCTGCCTGTGCTTATGGATCACCACAGCATGTAGCTCTTTTTGTCTCATGGAGTTTCTGCCACAAACACATCATCTCTCTTGGACCTTGATATTGAGCAATAACATACCCAACTTCTAAACCTTCTTTCTTCATATCTGCGATCCATATATCCATTGCCACATCTTCTAGCTTAAACATCAGTTATACAAGATAGAATTATGCACACAAGAGAAGGAATGAAAAAATCCTATTCCAGTAACTTCCCATGATTGCATAAATTTAGTAGTGAACAAACCTAACATGGAGCTAATCCAAACCAACAAAAACTAACACAGCTGCTCTTTTCCAATCATTGCTCATAACAAGCAAAATTTTAGAGCTTATGATTCATTATCCACTGACATTGCAGCAAGTCAATGTAGTTGAAACATTTGGAGAAATTGAGAGAAGAATTGCCTCAGGACTAATAAACCACTTGCTATCTGTACTGCGATGACGTTGGGAATCTGAATAATGAGTCCATAGAGCAATCCACGAGTCACATTTATCGAAGCCATTACTTTTGTCCACGCAAACAAATGCATCATCATTCGTCGTCATGACAAACTTTGCACAAACAACTTCTGTCTTTTCTGTCTGTTGAAGAGATAAGTTCTATAAGGAAACAACGATTTTCCATAATCCAAAATAAAAAAGTAACCAACGGAATTAAAAGAAGAGTAGAGTGGTCCGTTTGGCATTTGATGGCAATCATGGAAAATAGCGTCAAATGTAAACAAAGATTAAGGAAATTCAATAACGCAAGGACATAGCTTAGTTAATGTGAAAGGAACATAGCTTATTATTATTATTATTAACTCCTTTCTTTTGTGGGTTCAATGACTAAACTGCATTGCAAGAGATCCCTGACATTGATCCTTGATAATCTCTAGTGAAACTCTAATTCTATCAAGAATCTGGAACTTCAGCCATTTAAAATTATGCACAACTCTTTTATTTCCGAAAACATAGATTAATTTACCATAAAAAAAAAAGGATGAAATCATTGCTGAATAAATTGATTAAGAAAATGGAATTGTTCGACTAAAACTTGGGAAACTGGATGCGTGAACCACGTTTAAACCTTGGTAGCAAAGGGCATTCGATGAAATCTGACCCCGTAGTGTCCACACACAAGTAAACCTGATAAAGCTGGCTGTTACGAGATGAATCCATATTGCATTCTATGCCAGAGGCAAAACCAACAGCTTCTTTTATAGCATCGTTAATGGCCTGCAATTCATAGAATTCATCGTTTGGTTTGATTCCTGAAAAACAAAATTTTATACCCAGAGGAAACAGGAAACTTGTTAGAACAGCTCAATTATTTCCAAAGCTCTAATCTCTAGTTCAAAAAATGAATTTGAGGTACCTGCATTTGTCAGAGCTTGTAGGAGGTTAGCCTTTGCTTTTAATTTGATAGCTGCTTCAAAGTACTCACGTTGGTCGAGTTCAGATTCTGAGCATGTCCCATGTTTGACCCATTCATGCGTCCAGAACTTAATTCCATGTTGCTAGGACAGGGAAATGTCGGCCATTCCTTTTCCAGAGTGCCAATCAGGTCTGAAAACTATATCCAGGATGGGAAAGACAGTATTGTTAATAAATTAAGTTCATGATCTTAGCTAATTAACAATGAAATGATAATTGCACATTCCTTGGAATCTCTGGTCAAATGATAATTGCCCATTACAACGAAATCTTGTACAGGCAGCTAGTGGTTAAACAATGTTGAAAGAATATAAATAATTGGTAATTTAGCAGCAAGTAGCTTCATTTAAGCTACGAAAGGCATTTCACCAAATCGAAGCACAACATGTTGGGAGGTCCCAGGAAAAGTCCAGCAACTTGGAAGGTGACCAAATGCGTATTTGTAGCTGTTGTCTTGTGAGTAAAGAATGGATTAAAGAGGAAATTTCCTCTTAAAGCATTAATCTAACCTGATCTGGTCATCATAGGCGGATCTGAAGCTTTACTTACTATAGTAATAATCTGATGGCAGCATCAATGCCTTTATATAAAAGTTGTCCCAAAATCTGCCAAATTAAGAAATTTAGTTTAACCGTAAAGATAAAATTTGTCCCACCCAAGACAGGCAGCAGACATATGCACCCATCCCTCCTAGAGAAAGAGAAAAAAGAAGGGCTCAGGGCTCACATTTTTCCCCCTCCAGCCCTTGCTCTAAGAAGATTTGGAAAGTGGAAACATAAATTTTGCTCTTTTCTCAATTTCTGAGCGTGGATGGCTAAAAGCCTAAAACTGCTCTTAGGAGAAAAGTCTTTCCATATGGCACCAACAACTCTATCTTGCTTATGGTTGTCTCATCAATTTATAGTCTTCGTGTATTTTTCGAGTCTCATTTAAGTAAGCGACCAAACTCTAAAACCATTAGGTTTACCTCTAGACGAAATTAACCTGTATCACTTTCTTCAACCTAATCAACCAATTTTGATCATCTTTTCAGATAATGTTCGTAACGTAAATATATATATATATATATATATATATATATAGTACCTCAGATTTGTCGAAACGACTGTCGGGATCACAATTGGAAGGGTAGCCCCCGTTCTTGTAATTAGGCCAGAGTCCATGGATGCCAAAATCTTCCGCAGGCTTTCCTGTCTTGGGGTAGCAACAACTATTCCATTTTGTATCGCAATATGCTCCCGGCCACTTTATTTATGATCAATTCATGATGAAAAGAATGATATCTGATCATATATATCCTAAACAAATTAACCTCACAATCACTTACCTGCTGAACAAAGTAGAAGAAATCAAAATCTTGTGAAAGACAAAGAACTGATAGGTATTGTAGTATCAAAAGCTTGATGACAAAGAGTTGAGTTTCATGTTTTCAGATGTTCTTGATGATTTTTCTCTCACACAAAGTACTGACAACTTTGACAGCTCTGTCAAATGTTGCTTGGTAGATGAATTTATAGTGCAAAAAGCGTAGGTTCAGGACAAAACATTCAAGGGACAACATTTGCTTGTCATGTTGTGATTAGTTTAATGCATTTTTTGCCTGTCTTAAGATTATCTACAATATTGTTTTTTTGCACGATCTCGCTTGCCCCGTCTTCCAAGTCTTTGGTTTTTTTTTTTTTTTAATTTCCCATTTAGATTTGATTTGTTTTCTTGATCTAGTCAGGAAGCCTGGTTAATCTTGTTTTCAAATCTGTTAGATAACTTATCGTTCATGTTTTTGAAAGAAAGGTGACAAGTTTTTTATTTGAGATATACTTTGAAATATGAACATATTTAAAAATTTTGTTTGCTGCTTTCATTTTGACAAAAATGATATCATTATAATGTGAAAGAAGCAAGTTAATGTCAATTAAATATACATTCATAAAATAAATATAAAACGATTTTTGCATTTCTCAACATTATTTTCAGTGAACAATAATACTTTTTGAATTAAAAGTTACTTATTCATTGTTTCGAAAAATAATGATAAAGATATTTGTTTTAATTTTTAATAATATCTTGATTTATATTGATGATATTTTACTATTCTTTTCAAATATATAAAAAAAAAATTAAAATTATCAAAAAAAAAAAAATTTATAACCAAACATATTTTATAAAAAAAAATTTGTTACAAGGGATGTTTTTTATCGGTTGTTGATGATTCCTTCTCGAAGAAGTATCATCAAGCCCCTTGGTAATAAATTAAGGCTGTTCTAACTCAAAAGGAAACTTAGCTATATATATGCACCTATCGGTTTTTGGGCTGGATTTGGATTGAAATGCGAGAAAATGGTAAGAGCTAAAAGGTTTCGTTCTTATCTTATTAGGTTTTATGGACCTGTTTAATTACTAACTTGGTGCTTAATTTATCAACTTTATAATTAAATTAGTGGGACGCAATAATTTGGGTTGTTAGGGTAGCCCCCGTGCGTGCATGTCAACAGTTTGATAACCCACATGCAATTTCAATCGTTTTTGAAAGTGGTTGGTTTGTTTGATGAAGGGAACTTTTTTTCTCTGGATGAAAAATTCAAAAAAAAAAAAAAACCAAGGAAGCAACGTCCAAAACCATATGCCAACTCAAGAACCAATATGCATCAGCCTGATTTTAAGCTCTAAAAAGCTAATCTCTTGCTCGGGTTTCAGTCATTGATATAAATGAAAATCATGTTTCTCACTTTTTTTTTCTTTGCTTCTGACATCCAAACTCAATCCATTGTCCTCTAGATTGCGTGATTAACATTACAAATAACAAATTCTGGCCCTTTTTATTTCTTTCTGTCAATATTTTGTTTACTCCTGATAGCATTTGCCTAAATGAACTTCCTGGTCTTTGTTTTTAAAGAAAAAATGAAATTTATTTCACAATTTGTCATATTGCGAGAAAGAGCAGATATGGATCTGTGATGACTATTTGTGCTTAGTTCTTTCTTTAATTTCTAGAAATGAATTTCCATTTCTGATCAATAAAAAGGAAGGGGCAGACCATGGACCCATATGGAAGCAAAGGTCTGATTTATGTCATCATCAAGGCCCCAGAATCCCAGATAGGTGGATTAGAAACTGGCTGTTTGCCTGATTTTATACTCTCTAGTTCATATACTAGTACACCCAGTTTCCTCCTCTTTACAGCATCTTTAATGCTCTCCAAGCTGTAAGAACCAACCACTCTGGGATTTGTTCCAGCTGTCTGGCTGCAACATCATTTTTGTTTTTCTTGAAAGTTGAAACTGTTAGAAACAGTAGAAGAAGGCTGGATAAATATATTTTTGTTTTTATATATTATATATGGGGAATTAAAGCATAATTCTGATTTCTGAAATTACATTACGAGCACAAGCAGATATGATTAATCTGTGGGGTCAATGTAATCACGGGCCCTACCCCTATATGATAAGGGTAAGTTGATATAGTAGTAAAACGAGCAAATTAAGGAAATACAAATGGTTTAGTTTGGATATATATCATCAGAGTCTAAAAGGTAGGAAATTCAATCTGTGACCCGCATTTCCCATTAGGAAACACAGGGCATTCTATGAGGTTTGACCCCGAACTGTCCACGCACAAATACACCTGATAAAGCTGGCTGTTCCCTGACGAGTCTTGGTTGCACTCTATCCATGGCGTGTACCCAGTTCCTCGTTTTATAGCATCTTTGATGTTCGCCAGGCTATAAGATCCTCCATCTGGATTGATTCCTGCCAAATCCATATTTGTTTTGTTTTTCCGAGAAGTACTATTAGAATAAATACTGCAATGTATTTGGCAAGAAAAAGTAACTTGAAAAATGTGATTTTGAGAGGTGTTGAATTCATGGATTACCTGCACTTTTAAGACTTTGAAGGAGTTTGGTTTGTTGCCTTAAGCTGAGAGCTGTTCCGAAGTAGCTGTGTTGATCAAGGACAGACTTGGAGCAGGTACCGTGTTTCACCCATTCATGAGACCAAAAGCTTTCTCCATTGCTGCTTGGACAAGCTAATGATGGCCAATTCCTTCTCATGCTACTGATGAGGTCTGAAACCTGCACAGTGCCAAACAGTTTTGAATATGTTAAGAGGAAATTAGCAAGTTTTCTGCCAAATTTGTGGAGAAAGTAAAAAGCAAATTCCTTGAGGAGTTGTAAATTTGTCATTCATAAGCATTAAATTTGCTTCTAAAACTTCTGTCAAATGTCGTAACCCACTTTGCAATTTACCCAATCAAAATTATCTGTAGTTTGTCACAAACTTAAGGCCGGCCTAGATTCTTTGGTTTTATAATCAGAAGTTCAGAACAACTCATTGGGCGGACAAACCAATGTGATGACTCTAGACCCAACTCAAGAACACCAACATCATATTCTTTATCTCAGCAGAATCATAAGATCAAGATTGCTAGGATGTTTAACTACCTCAGATTCATTAAAAGGATTGTTAGGATCACAATTTTGAGGGTATGATCCATCCTTGTAATTAGGCCAAAGCCCATGAATGCCAAAATCAGCTGCAGGCTTCCCTGTTGTAGGGTAGCAACAACTATTCTTGTCTGAGTCACAGTATGATCCAGGCCACTGCATGCACAGAGTAATTAAAATTAAAAATCAAAAGGAAAATCAAAAGAATCCCAGACAAAAGAAAACTCTCATTAACAATCAAACTACTCACTTGTTGAACAAAGTAGAAAAAATCAAAATCCTGTGAAACACAAAGAACTACCAGATACTGTAAAACCAAAAGATTGATCAAGACAAAGCACTTGGACTTCATTTTTTTTTCCCTCTTCTCTCAGCCAGCTCTTTTTCTCTCTACTAATTGATGTTTCACAATTTTGAGAATGATCCAACGTTGATAAACTGTTTTATAGGCAAAAATGGAAGGCTGGGGACAAGGAATCCGGAGCCGCAAATGCTGAGTTGGTGACAGTGCATGTAACGTTTCTCCCATTATCGAAATTAATGTGTCGACTCAATCCCGTGTTCATACTAAGCCCCATTTTGACTAATGTGTTAGAATGTGGGTGCCTGGCTGAAATGGTTGGGCCAATTAAACAATTTTAATGCATTTAATGGTGAGAATGTGAAAGCTACCACATTTATATCTATCAATAGAGTCAAAATAAAAGTCTTTAAGTTTTTATATTATTCTTTGAGATTTGTTTTGTCATGCTATCTATCCTACCTGCAAAACCAAGTGACACTTTGATGGAGACGGCAAAGCTGCCAAATTGAATCAACCATTTTTTTAGACTTTACATCATCAATTATTACTTGTTAGTTTAGAATATCTTTTTATTTCCCCATCTGCAGCATCACATCTGCAATTGCTTTCACATTCATGGATAAAAAAGTCTACTGTACACACTATGGAGTAGCTTTCAACTTCTTCTCGTCTTCAGCATTAGTTCACCTGCAAATTTTTTCTTATGGGGGCAGCCTGAGGCCCTTATGAACATTGTACCCAAGAAAACAAAAATCCATAAATGTAAACTTTACTCGGGCAATTTGTATGTAAGTTTGGGTTAATTCCATGGATTATCAAGATTCATGTATCTTAGAATTGTAGCAACGATATTAAGTGCATTAACGGAATTAAAGAATTATTCATTGTATAATTCACAAATTCCTTTACGATATTATTCACGGAATCAAGGAGTTTAGAATGAAAAAAGATTAGACTTTACATAAGCAACTATATTAAGGAGTGCATACAATGGGAACTTCGACTCTTACAACTCCAATTGTCTCCTCCACTGCCCCCAACTTCTGAAAAGAAGCTGTCATTGGCGGTCAAAATAAGTGATTTCAACAGAATCCTATTGCCAATATCCGATATCTTCTATAAAAGTTCTTACTGGAAAAATTTTTCGGTGGACTATGAAACTATACGCTCTGAAATTGATTCAATACTTACACTACGTGAAGAAGTAATATTAAACTGTTGAGTATAAATCAAAACTTGGAATCAAATATTTTGCACCTACTCAAACCCTCAGAATGCTGTACAACAGTAGGTAACTTTGTCACTGACCAAAATGGCTTATGGAAGATAAATAACTGGAATCAACCTAGGCAGCCTTTCATCCTTCTTGCATGACACAAATCATGACAATTAATGATCTAAGGCTAAAACACTGTAGTAGTTGGTAGTAATTCTCTCACAAGGCAACACCAGGAATTGTCCTTCACTAGTGATAAACCCTGTTACCAGAAATCACCACAGGAGCATTTTCCATATCTGAAGTGATGGAATCGTTGGACATCTCCGAGAATTATCTGTCTATTAAAGATATGCGATATAAGTTTAGCAGCAGCATGGCAATCCCCACAGACTCGTAGGTTGTTTACCACACAAATTGTCGATCCAGGGGGAGTATTTAGGAGTCCATATGCAATGGCCAATTTCTCACTATGATATCTAAGTGAAATTTCTTTCCCTTCTTCTCGCATTTCTCCATGAAAAACTAGAGAAGTATCAGGCAAATAGCCAACCATCTTCAATTCCTTCATTGACTCATTGAGTGCCTCATGAAGAGATGTTGAAACAACATTCACCCCATCTCCAGAGAAGAATTCATGCACTATATTGTCCACCTCTAGAGAGCTACAACCAGGAACCTTTACCATCCCTCTATCTTTCATCAATTTCCTTAGGAAATCCACATCTTCCCATCTCCCAGCTCTTGCGCACAAGTTGGATAAGATTTACATAATCTCCTCCATGACAGTCATCTAGTTCAAAAATTCGTTCAATCACCTTCTTTCCCAATTCAACATCACCATTACTACTACAAGCAGCTAACAATGTTCGCCATAATATTAGTGTAGGCTTGATTGCCAATTCATCAATGAACAACCAAGTAAATCAACCATGCATCCATAATGCCTAATCCCGGGAATAAAGCTGTACTTATAACTCATACTAGAAAAATACCTCCAACCTTCCTCCACAAGTCCATTATGACCACAAGCATATAAGAGGCCTAAAAACGTGATCTCATCAGGTTGCATCCCTGCCTTTCTCATCTCTTCAAACGTTTCAATGGCTTTATAACCCTTCCCATGAGTTGCATATGCCACAATCATCGCTGACCAAGCTGGTGTATCTCTCACACTCGTGTTCTCAAAAACACAAATTGCGTCTCCTCCAAGCTCCCACACTTTGCATACATATCAATAACCGCAGTGCTTACTTTAACATACTTGTCAAAGCCATGTTTCTTAACATATTCATGTATCCACTTCCCCAAATCCAAGGCTCCTAACAAAGCACAGCAAGACAGAACACTTAACATAGTAACATCAGTAGGCTTCAAACTTTTAACTTGCAATTCCCGAAACAACGACAAGGCCTCATTTGGTCTGCTACATTTAGCATAATCAGTAATAATAGCATTATAAGAAATAACACAAGGATCCAACATCTTCTCAAAGACTCTGCGAGCCAAATCCACATCATTACATTCGATATACATACTAATAAGGCTTGGACATATGTAAATGTTATGACTAAGCCCAAGTTTAAAGACAAGACAATGAATTTGTTTACATTCTTCCAAGGCTTTAGCACTTGAACAAGCTTTAAGAGCAGATGCGAAAGTGTAGTCATCAGGTAGGAAGCCAAAGGAAAGAAGCTGAGAAAAGAGGGGAATGGCTTGGATTGGGGTATTGGAACGGGTATAGCCACGAGCCATGGTGTTGAAAAGGATAATATCAGGTTCGGATAGTTTCTGGGCATATTCCATGGAGATGAAAGTTGGGTCCTTGGTACAGAAATTGAGGAGCTTGGTGAGGACACTGAAGTCATTTGGAGATGGGTTTTGATTGCAGGGGCTTGGATTTGCTTTAGTTCTTTCAAACAGGTGCGTTTGGGTACAAGTGAAAGAGGGTTTTGTGCTGGTTTTATGGGATAAATCTTGATTATTTTCCATTCGGTTTTGATTTTGAAGGAGAAATTGACGTTATTGGAGATGGCGCAGCGGCCATAGCAACAAATAAAAGCTAGAAAGTGGAAATATTTTGTTTCAAAGGTTCGTGGAGAGAAGCCAAAACAAGCAAAGATAAGAGCTTTACTTACTGACGAAAATTATAGTAATCAGATGCATTCATGAATATTAAACTAAAAAGTAACGACCATCCATATGATGCCACGTAACTAAATTGTACATTCTTCTGGTAGAAGCTGACACACTCTAAACTGTGCCAGGAAGTAAAACAATTCAAATGGCCATCAAACAGAGGCAATGTTTCCAAAATGTTTCACAACAAAAAAAGATTGTGGTGTTCAAATATGAGAAAGAAAGGTTAAGTCAGGCTGCCCCAGAAGAGCAGCTTGAGCAGGGAAGTTGGAGGAAGAACCAATGGAATGCAACTGCACATCAATGGGATGCTACAGATGCTACAGTTCATGCAAATGGTAGCCAAACTGCTGAAATATCTCTTCATGGGTGTGAGGTAAGGAGACAAATTAAGATGAAAGAGTTCGTCCTAGTGAAGAATGACTATTGGTTGAAGGCAATAACCGTCTATTGATCCTAGAAAATTCTGCTGAACTAATGTCAGAATCTAAGGATAACTTACGTACGGTACATCTAAACTCTCTAGATCATGAAGGTTGGTGCTTCAAAAAATTGGAAAATTTTCAAGTTAGTTTCAATTTAACAGGTATATGAATCATATTATGTCACTAATTTTCCATTATCAGTGTTAGATTCTACTTCGGGGGCTCAACATTTGCAAGAAAATGTTAACCATGTTATGGCTACAGATAGTGGTACAGCTCTCGTCCAGCTCTCATTATTTTTTAAAGCTAATTGTTTTTGCACGTTGAATGCCTTGTGAATTTGAAGCATATTTTCAATCTTCTTTGTTTGTTGCTAAGATTTTATGGTTTTACTGATCTTTGCTTACTGAACAAAACATTTCGGAAGTTTGAATCTCAGCTATGATGGTTGTTAAACAACTCCAATTTGCGGAAAGACTGAAAAATGATTATTACCATATGAATAAATGAATATGATGTGATGAAGAATGCAATGAATGAGCAAAGAAAGACTATGCTTAAGCCAAGTAAGACGCAAAGTTTGTTTAGGAAATGCAGATTTGGTTACACAGAGAAATGCTGGAATACTGCATGACCATAATGCCTGCATATATTTTTAGCTTTTAATGCCATAAACATCATTTAGTTTATCCAATTCATTAACAGCGAAACTGTTGATGCATCAGTTTCAGAAGAATTAATATGCCAGTTCAGCTCTGATTTTTTGGCCAAGAAAGTAGAGGTAAATCCTTCAGCTTTCGTACGGAAGGGTTCGAATATCTACCTTGAAGCATCTAACATCATAAGTACATGTGGACAATTCTGGACACATAAATCTACTATCTAATGTCTGTTACATTGATCATCTGCCGTAAATTTTTCAGTTTGATTTGGATGCAGGAGAAAACAATGAGATTTGAAAGAAGTCATTGCCATGCATTTGAAGTTTGAGGTTAGAACTCAGAAGATCAAGGAGCTACAAGCTGCATCCTGAGGTCATCCTGTATATGTTAATTAGATTTTAACATAGACAGATATCATAGGAAAATTTGTGATATGTTTTCAAATGGAAATGCATTCAATCATAAATGACCTGTCCCCTCTCTTTACCGTAAATTTGATAATTTAAAATACAAATATAACGACATATTATAAAAATCATTCGAAAAAAATATATAAAGGTAACATGATTTTAAATTTTAATAATAATTATGTTTTTTAAAAAATAGTAACTATATATAAGTTTAATAAAATAAAAAAAATTTATATTTTTATATCGATATCAATTATTATATATAATTTTATATAAAATATAATATAAATACACGAATTTTAATATTTTATACAATATAAATTTACATCTATTTTACAGCAAAGATATTTTGGAACTTAGACCCTAATCCGTAATCGCAGGGGAAATGATCACTGGTTGCTTAATCTGTTGCTTGTCTGATTGCTTATTACATAATAAACTCATAATGATTCAGTTGTCTCGCAAAATCTCCTTGTAGCACTGCGCATCCTAAGTGAAAAGCTTGGGCTACCATATCCATTCTAATGGTTTACAATTTACAGTGTAGTTGGACAACAAAAACAAGGGCGTTTCTGCAATTAAACCAAAAGACTTGTGGAACAATTTACAATTAGAAAAAAACAAGGGGCGATCTGTCCAAATCGGTGAAGACAATTTTCTAAATCGGACCGAACCGGAGAGGTTTCCGTGCGGTTTTGGAAAGCATAGAAAAGCTGTTCAATGTTGAAACACAAACTCAAAAAAAAAAAAAAAAATTCTCATAGGAGAGGGAGGGCTGGAACCTTTGAATCATAGCTCTCTCCCTCTCCAAATTAATCCCAATTCCAAAAAACCCTAAAAAAATTCTGATTCTTTCAAATTATATGCATTTATTTTCTTCAATTTCGATTAAAATTTCAATTCTTTTTTGTAAAAGAACAAAATTTTGAGTGGTTTTAACAATCATATGCTCCTTCCCCAACAATTTGTTGATCTTTTAATGCGACGATCGCTTGCCCGAAAACGGGTCGAATCGAAATCAAAATCCACCACCAACCCACTTAAAATGGACCCAATTAAGCTCCAAATCCGAACCAACACCCGATCCACCGCTCTTTTTTACCGAAACCCTGGTCAAACCAAGCCAACCCAATGTTTCGTCGCAATTTCAATTGCCATATCTCTCGCTTTATTAGTTTTTATTTGCATTTTCCGTTTCTCCTCTAAAGATTCGATAAAGTACGCAATCATAATCGATGGCGGAAGCACAGGGACGAGGATTCACGTGCTTGGGTACAGAGTTGATGGAACCAAAAACCCGGTTTTCGATTTTAAAGAAGGGTTGGAGAGCTTGAGGGTGAATCCGGGATTGTCGGCGTACTTGGAGGATCCCGAAGGAGCTGCGGATTCGTTGAGAGAGCTTTTGGAGTTTGGGAGAAGGAAAGTTCCGAGAAAACTTTGGGCAGAGACGGAGATTAGGTTAATGGCGACGGCGGGGTTGAGGTTGTTGGATATTGATGTGCAGGAGAGGATTTTGGAGGAGTGCAGGAAGGTGCTTAGGGTTTCTGGGTTTAAGTTTCATGACGACTGGGCTTCCGTTATTACAGGTAATACAGTATGGGCTGCTTTTAGTGAGTTTTGTGAGGCAATGTGGGAATCTTTGGGGTAAAAGTTCTTTGGATGATAAAATTGGAAGTTGATAATGCTGTATGGTTAGGCCTAGAAATGCTAATTGGATGCAGTCATGCAGGTATAATTTGCTCATATAAATGAGCAATGGCAAAAACTAAGAGATTATGTTTTAATTTTGAGTACTTGACTTGTTCCCAGGCATATATGATGGAAGTGACAAGGCCATTTGAGTGCTTGACCGTGTTTTGCATGAATTTGGTAAGCCAAAGTTGGAAAACTTTGATGTTGTCTTAAAAGCGGAATGTGAGAAATGGAAAGAGGATAATAGTTTATGTTGATTCTAATGTAAGACAGTGGTCTTCTGTCTTGGTCCATTTAGGCTGAAGTTATATATCATATAGGGAGAACCAACAAAAATGATAACGATAACTTCTTAAGATATTCTAGATGTTGGCATTCCATCCTTTGTCTGGTTGCTATATTAGTGTATAATTTGTTACGTATCCAGGGCTTAGAAAAGATTAGTTCTTGTAGTCAAATACTGGAAATCTTACAGTTGTTATGTTTGTATTTTAGTTTCTAATCCCTGATCCACATGTTTGAAGCTAAGTTTTGGATGCTATGATGTCTTAGGCTCTGATGAAGGTGTGTATGCTTGGATTGTTTCAAACTATGCACTTGGAACTCTTGGAGGTAATCCTCTGCATACAACTGGAATTATTGAACTTGGTGGGGCATCTGCTCAGGTTCGTTTTCATCTTGAGTCTTCCCTGCTTCTATATTCTTTAATTTGGAATCTTTTCTTTAGTGTTTTGTTAGAGTTAAATTGGATTCTTCCACACTAGAATTTGCAAGTCATTCAAGCTTCTAATTAGTGATACCTCATACTAGAGTTCCTTGAAGCTCCTTGTGTTTTGAGAAATGATATCTCAAATTAGTTCATAATCCACCAGAAAGCTTTATTTATTGAGCGTATACATCATGAAGCAAGTAGTGATGTGAGCTATGAACTACATTTTGTTGGTTATCCAGAAAGACAACAAGTTGATTTTATTTCAAGGAACAAGAATTAACATGCAAAAATTTATGGTTGGAAAAGATATCACTGCCACTTAAAGCAACAAAACTATCTGCATTGTCAAAAGAGGAAAGAAAAAGTTTAAAAGAAACAAGAAGCTATAACTTTCTCATCTAATGGCAAATGCATGATGGCATTTATGTCCTTGGCTTGGTGCTCTTAAAATGTCCAAGTTGAGATGCACATATAAGATCACCATTAACTTGGCTGCTAGACTTATATTTCAGGTAACCTTTTTCTCAAGTGAGCCTATGCCTTCTGAGTTTTCACACTCCGTCAAGTTTGGAAATTTCACTTACAGCCTCTATAGCCACAGCTTTCTTCATTTGGGCCAGGTAACCTTTGCATCAATAGCTATTCATCTACATTTTTTATGGTTATGGTTGCTATGCAGGTCTGTTCCTAATGCAGGCATCTTTCCACAAAAGTTATGGTTGGGTTTTTTAATTATTCTTGTTCCTAGTGAAATGCTTTGGTATGTTTTGCATGGTTAAAATTAAAGGGACGGAGAAGATTTTTTGTTCATAAATTCTGGAAGTAGAAATGACTGAATGACTGTCCTTCTGCCAAGTGTTTTACTTCATTCCTTAAAAAGTAATAATGATAATTGCAGATCTAACTTCTAACTAATTTTAGTATTATTTCAATATGGTTTTGCATTGTGATTTTTGAAGTATGTCATTACAGATTCTGTCAATAAATCCAAACTTGATATAGGAGCTTTTAACTTTTGTCATTTTTTCAGAATGTTGCACATGAATTATTGAGGGAATCACTTATTGAGGGAGATTTCAGTCCAAGTATGTTTCAATTCCTTCGCTTTCTGCAGAGGTTTTGCAGGCTTAGAAGTGCTTGAAGAGGTCTTAAAAGTTATTTATTGTGCCTTGAAATCAAAGTAGGAATTTCAGTCATGCCGTGTACTTTAATCATCTCTGAGTCTTGCAACGTTAAACTTGAGGAAGAGATCTAAACTTGAGTATGAGCCCTGTCTATATATTTACGGTTTTGACCATTCAGGCTGGGTTTGAATGTTTAATTCTAAAAGTTGTTTTCTTTTTTACATTTGGTCATTTATGGCTATTCATAATTGGCGTTAAAGGTTGTTAGAATCAAAGTTTTTTTCATTGGATATTTTCATAGGATCTTTGTTACCTTTGATAGTGATGGCGTGGAGTTACTAGTTAGTTACTTTATTATGTTTGTATAGCTCATTATTTTTTTCTTAACTCAATGCAGCTGAGTCTCTTCATAAGGAAATGTATATAGATCCTTGTACACTAAAAGGGTACATGCCTGGGTCATTGAAGCTTTCGCTAGATTCTATGGCTGAAAAAAGTAAATATATTCCTGAACTTCAAGCTAGGGGTAACTTCTCAGCGTGCAGATCTGCTGCACTAATGCTCTTACAAAAAGGAAAAGGTTACAAACTCTCTTAGAATTACCTTGTCCTCCACATTATTTGCATTACCTTGTGCCATGGGATAATACTTACTATATATTCTGAGATGCAGAGAAATGTTCCTACGATCACTGTTATTTGGGGTCAGTTTTCATGCCCAAGCTTCGAGGGAAATTTTTGGCAACTGAAAATTTCTTCTATACCTCAAAGGTATAATTATTATCTTTGTTTTTCTTACTGGCTTATGCTTGCTTAATTTTCCGCCCACTTTTTACATGCCTTACATGGATCTTTTTAGGAGAAATAAGCATACATCCTAAAACCATGTAAGGCATGCTTGGATGCACTGAGTATCTGATTTTTAAAAGCCTTCCATTTCTTTGTTTACCTTCTCCTGCTGGATTAGTTCTTTAGGTTGCGCCAAAGGGCCTTTCTTTCTGATCTAATGATGGCGGGGCAACATTTCTGTGGAGAGGATTGGTCCAAATTGAAGAAGAAACACCAATCACTTGATGAGGAAGATCTGTTGCGCTATTGTTTTTCTTCAGCATATATTGTGGCCTTACTTCATGATAGCCTTGAAATTGCTTTGGATGATGAAAGGTATATTTCCTGCTTTACTGTGAAATTGCACAAGTGTCGTCAAAAGCAAACAGACCATGCAGTTTATCAATAGCTTTATTCATTCTCTGAACCGAAATTTTACTGATGGTAATTCAATCCTAAACAGGATCAGCTTCGCTAATCAGGTGGAAAATATGCCCCTGGATTGGGCCTTGGGAGCTTTCATATTGCAAAGCACATCCAACTAGGATGTGAAGCAACCTGCCTGGATAACCACTATTATCAGCAATGATTCACCCACATTACTTTCCATTATTGCCATTTCTGCAATACTAACGTTCATAGCTTGGTCTATATCAAAATGGAGGAAACTCCAGTTGAAGACAGTGTATGATCTACAGAAAGGACGATATATAGTTACTCGTATCAGTAGAAGTTGATATAGCATTGTACAGTCGAGATGGAATGCCATCCTAATTATTTTGCAGTAAAGGAGGAGAGTGAATGACTCATGGTATTATTTTCATGCTTCCTTGGTTTACTGCACCTTAAGGCCACCATGGCGATGTAAGATTGTATGTCATTGAGTTTCAACATAGGATTTAGTTGTAACTTTTTTCGTGTGGAACTAGGATAGAAAATCAGATTCCCAATTTGTATCTACCAGGAACTAAAATCCATAGCTCATTATACCACTTTTTCTTTTCATCATTTTACTTACACTAGAGGATTAGATAAGGAGTGTCATGGATTAGTTGTGACAGGGTATTTTCAGATCTGTATCACTGCTTCCTCGATTGTTGTCTAAAGTGTTTTGCTATGAAAATACCTTCATGTCTCAAATGTTGTTCTTTATGCATTTCCAACCATAGAAAATGCTGTCTGGTTAATATCGAACTGGAAAGTTGCTGTCTGGTTAATATCGAAGCGATTAGTTTTGATGTTTAAAAAAAATCTTGACAAATGGGCTCTAGTTGGACTCGTGGGGCTACTGTGATTGAATTTTTTTTTTTTTTTTAAATTATAGTGATCAAATTATAGGAAAAATCTAGTAGTCTCGTTGCTTACTAGAACATTCATTATTTTGGAATTGATAGTAACAGTAAGTGGTAACTTTAATTAAACAATTCCAATCAAATCCAATTTGATCAATTCTATAATAATAATAATAATAATAATAATAATAATAAGGAAAATGGCATGCATCCCTATCTTAGAAAATGAGAAGGTTTCAAGTGGGTCAAATGCCCTTTTATATGATTACCAGACCACAATATATTAATTAGTGTTACAACTATTATATATAATAAATTTTAAACATATGTTAGAAAAAAAAAAAAGAAAAAAAAAAGCATAAAGTTAATGCTTTGATTTTTTTTTTTTAATCCATTGGATGTTTTACATGTCTTCTTAAGCTACCAAGTCAAGAAGTTAAAAAATAATACTTTATATTCATAAATAATAAATAAATTATAATTAAATAAATATAAATAAAATTTAAAATAAAATTAAAATAAAAAATAAAAAAATAATTTTATTAATATTATTATAAACAAATAACAAATAAACTTTAAATGGATATATTTATATATATAAATAAATCCAATAAATTTTTATTCATATTTAAATAAATAAATATAGGAACATTTTTCAAAATTATCTATTAAATTTAATAAATAAATAAAAATATATATATTTACGATCATTCGTTTACAAACCTATTTATTAACATTATAATAAAGAATTACAAAAAAAAAAAAAGTAAAATAATTGAGTGAATGCATAACCGGTGTCCGGTGGTTTGCCACTGCCAACTGCCAAATAGGCACCGAAACAGAGAAATGGGGTCATATAACGCGCAATGCCAAATGGAATTCCAAAAATACCCTTGGAGCCGTTTCGATTGACGTCAGCATGTCTCTTACCCTCTGATCCCCGGGCTTTGTTCAATATTTTTAAACATATATTATAAATAGCCAAACTCTTAAATTTTGAAATAAAAAAAAAAAAAAATCCAACAAAAACTCCGATCATCGAAAATTTAGAAAAAAAAAAAAAAAAAAACGAGTTCGCAGCAAAAACAGCTTAATTAGAAAAATTCTCTCCTATTTCTTCGTTCCCTAAATCAAACACAATCCCCCATTTTTTCCGCTAAAGGTAAATTCTTTTAATATTTCCTTAAATTTTTTTTCTTTGTTATTATATTCCTTCAGATTTTCTTTTGTTCTGTCATCAGTTGTGGTCGGAAACCTCCGATCCGCTGCTTTAATAAGCGCGATAGCGGGTTTCTTTTTTGATATCATTTTGTTGATTTTTTTTTCGATTGAATTAATTAAAATATATAAAAAGGTTAATTTTTTTGTTAAATTTGTAGAAGTTATGAGCGATCACCTGGTTTTGTATGTGGACCGTCTGGTGAGGCCAGTGCCTTTACAGCAGCTGGAGTCGGAGATTGGTCCCTCGACGGAGATTTCGGGGTCGTCGTGCTCACCAGGGGAGAAGGAGAAGGAGAAGGAGGTTGTCCGAGGAGGTGAGGAGGACGAGGAGGAGCCGCTGATTCAGGCAGCGGAGTGCCGCATTTGTCAGGAGGAAGATTCCATTAAGAATCTTGAGACTCCTTGTGCCTGCAGTGGCAGCCTCAAGGTAATTTCATTTTATTTTATTTTTATGATAAATTCATCCCGAACATTTTTTCCTTATAGAAATATAAAATGTCATTTTCTAAAGCGTTGGCAATTTGGTATTTCTGGTGCTATATAAACTGACTTTTGTTATAAGCATTTATTGAATTGTATATGTTTTGAATTGCAGTATGCCCATAGGAAGTGCGTGCAGCACTGGTGCAATGAGAAAGGAGATATAATTTGCGAGATATGTCATCAGGTATCTACTTGCCTTAATCCTTTACCAAAGATGTTATTTTGCAAGAAATATGTATCGCCTTCATACATGCAATTTGATGTCCTCCTTTTAAGTTGTTACAAGATTTTGAACTAGTACTTTTAGGCCTTTTGTGTCAGTAAAGAATGGAAAGTTTGTGGATTTCGAAGTATGTAATTGCACATGGTTGTGGAAGAGGGTGAATCAACTGCTTTTATTAGGAAGAATATTAATTAGCATTTTGATTGATGGGAAAAGCCTTTCCTTTTTTACCTGTGGCTTATCATGTAGATTGCTTTCCAATATATTTATACTTCTCATAATTGATCACAAGAGTGGTTCAATATGAGCTTCCTTTATGTCAGCTACATTTATACATTTGTTCAAGCCTATTGTTAAATTATTAATTCTGTTTAGAGGCTATTGATATTTGGTTGTGGTGGCTCCTTGCTGATATAGCCTGTCTTTTTTATATGATGTGCAGCCTTATCAACACGGTTATACTGCTCCATCTCGCCCTCAAGCTGAAGAAACCGCTATTGATATTGGGTAAGCTTGATGTTCCCAGATGTAACAATTTTTATGCAATGGCTAGTGGTTGGTGAACTTTTTGTATTGATGAAATTGAATGTGTGCCGTGTGATTTATAAAGCTTAATGTCTATCAGAGACTTTGATCTAAATTTGCTAGAATTCTGTATGATCTGTTTGGAAGATTCCATTGTAATGATTTGGGTATCTGTGTTGTAGTGGAGGATGGACAATCTCTGGCACCTCGCTGGATTTGCATGATCCTCGCCTCTTGGCCATTGCAGAGGCAGAACGCCAATTTTTGGAAACTGAGTATGATGAATATGCTGCATCAAATGCCAGTGGAGCTGCATTTTGTCGTTCAGCTGCTCTAATTGTAAGCTTTTCTTTATGAATCTGCTGGACATATTGAATTTCTAGTCATGTTTAACATGTATTGCGGAACATCCTTGTTTAAGTGAGTTTAACATTAATTGCCTAAAATTGGACCAGTATCAATTCTATTTATTAATATAATATTCATGTGTCAAGGAAACATTTTGATAAATTGATTTGGAGAAAAGAGTTTGCTAAGGTGTCTGGCATTTAACTCAAATATCTTTATGTTCTTAGCACATAGTTTTTCTCCCTTTTTTTCCTTTAATTGCGATAATTATTGCATAAACAGTGAAGAAACATACTTTGCCAGTTTAACATGATTTTTTGGGTTTTCAGCTCCCAACATCCCTCCATCTGATTGGAAACTTGAACCACAAGAGGAGTGGTGCAATTCCACTTGGGCCACAATGGCACTTTCATCTTAGTTGATTTTTCATGTCAACAACTTTTCTTTTGGTTCCTTTTTCTCCTTCTAGCTGGGGATGTTATGTATAAACAGCAGTGAGACCAACTTACACCATCCTTTTAGGGCCTTAGCTCCCAACTTGCTGTCTGAAGGAAAACCACCCAGATTCTGCCTGTGCCACAATCATATCAGTTGACAATTTTCATGCTAATAAACTTTCTTTTGGTTCCTTTATTTATTTATTTTTTAAATTAAAAAGGTTCATTTTCTTTCGTGACCCATGTAACTAAGGGTTTATTTTTAAAATGATTGATTTATTTTTTTCATTTTTGTCAGTTAATGGCACTTCTTCTATTGCGGCATGCATTGACTGTACCAGATGCTGATACAGAAGATGATGTGTCTACTTTTTTCTCTGTAAGTTTTACCTAAAGCTGCATTCTCGTATTTCACCTATGCACTTCTCAAGCATTTAGCATTACAATCATCATACCGTGGAGCCATTTTTCTTAAACTGCTTGGTTTCTTGCAGCTTTTCTTATTTCGAGCTGCTGGATTTCTCTTGCCATGCTACATCATGGCTTGGGCCATCAGTATATTACAGCGACGAAGGCAAAGACAGGTTATTATTTCATTACTTCTACTTCAATTTGAAACCCCATGTTTGTTTCTCTTACAGAGGAAGCAAGGAAAAGCAGCAAGTTAAAGAAACATTTCCTTTTTTTTCGTTTTTTCTATCCATCTTCTGGCTTTTCTTCAGATCCTGAAACCATACATCATAATAAACATGGTTTTGTATTTGAGTTGATATTGAAGCTTGTGCCCACTATCTTATGTCAGGAAGCAGCAGCATTGGCTGCAACACAAGTTGCTTTTGTCCTACAATCTGGGCAACGCAGAGGTTTGCATTTTACCATAGCATCAGGACCTGCAGTGACTCCCCACCAGGAAAGTGTTTGACTTATTGGAGACCTGAAGTCCTGCACTGACACTATATTGGTAGTCGACGAACAAGTGAGAATGGCTCCCCCGTCAGTAAACTAGAAATGTTTTATTTTTTATCCCAAATAGATAGTTGAGAAAGATTTCAAGCTCTACTATTTTCTGTTTCAATGAATTGTTCAAAAATTTGGGTGGCTCTTTGTCTTTTCCGTATCTTGTACCCATCATTGTCTATATGCATGTATGAGCTATCCGGTTCGTGAAATAGTGAACTGCTTTCTCTGTCATTACTGTTATAGTTCACTCATCTGTAGTAGCATCTTTCGTGCCTGTGGTTAATAGCCATTATTGAAATGCGAATCCCATTTCCACATTTTTAAAATCCCAAATGCGCCTCACAGTATTTAGTGGCATTCTTTCGTGAGCATATATTCGTACATGCCCTCGGCCTGATTATGATGTAAGGGAACAATGTTAAAAGTAAAGGTAGTTTAAGCATCTGCCTTTTAACATATGGTTTTGGTGACATTCCATTTTGTAGTTTTTCCTTTTGGATTCTGTTTCTAGTGCTTGTGCACGTATCGAAAGATAAGGAAAAAAAAATCAAGGTTTAGTTCAGTTACTTTATGATTTATCTTCAAATCTTAATATCATTAATTTCGTTTTTATCTTTAAAAAATTTTTTTGGCTCTAAGCATAGTGGTTCGGGGACTTATATCATGATGTTAACAAATTGAAATTGATTTATAAAATTATGACATCTCAATCCTATATCGAGATCTTCTAAAGATTTATTATAATAAATAAATTAAAATTTAAATATAAAGTTATGAAGTATTTTTTATTTGATAAAATCGTTAGATTTTTTAAAATAGTATTTTGTAAATTGAGTGTAAATTATCATAAATGATATCAGAATGATTATTAAATTTTGTCTATGTGTTATGTTAAGTTTGTTAAGAATGTTAAATTTTAATAGAAATAAAGAAAATATATAAATTTAAATTTAAATTCAAACTTATGTTGACTTTAACATTTTCATCAAATTTTAGCATGAGAGAGAAAATCTGTTATAAAATATAAATTAAGATTTACATTCAAAGGTTTTTTGTGGAATAAGTGCAAAATTGGGGAACGGTCTGTATCAAACTTGAAACTGAGTCATTGTATCATCTTTAACTCGCTTTATTACACTTCGGCTGTTTTCTTTCTTTCACGGTGGCGTAGTAAGGCTGAACGTAAAGGGAGAGGGAGGCTGATCAACCAAATGGGCCCTTTGCCCTTCGGTTTAAATGAAAATAAAAAGCAGCAACCTTAAGACCAACCTCGAGAATATATAAAAAGCCGTAATTTGGCCATTTCCTTCTACAAAAATTATAATAAGCAAACAACCTCATGCCAAAGTGGTCAGGGCCAAGCCAGGATTCAATTAAAATTTCTCTTGGAAACCACCTTTAACAGCTAGAACCGGCGTATCTAATCAAGTACATCTAACCTTAATCAAGTACGCACCGTACCAAAATCGATGCAGTCTCATGTCCCACTTTGTTTTTTTATAAACCATGAAACAAAAGTTGAGTGAATTGTGCACTTTTTTTTTATGAATTAATGACAGATTTTTTATAAAAAAAAATAGTAATATAAGAATAAAAAAAGCTTATGAGTATTGAATTTGAAATTTTGAATTATTAACTATTATTTTTTAAAAATAATTATATAAATAAATTAAACTAAGTTTCAAGTTTTTATACATATAAATTTATTATCCAATCAAAATTTTTTGCCATTTCTAATCAAATATTCAAGTGCTTTAAAATCAATGGAGCATACAATTTATCAAGCAAAGACATTGCTTAAACCACTACCAATAATAAAACGCATGCATAACGTAAAGATAGGCACAAGAAAAATGAAAGAAATAAGATTAAATATTCTCAAGAAATAAGATATATAACACGCAACAAAGTCATAATTGGCAACGAAGAACATATGCCAACTTATTTGTGTATATTAATGGACTCAAAAACAAAGGCAAAGTTCATCTATTCATGTACTTAGCATCAACCATGTTCTTCACATTTATATCCATCAAACAGTTGAGGAGAGCAACTCCTAATTTGATGATTCTTTGAACTTTCAATTGGAGGATGAAAAGTGGAGAATAAGCACATTAATTAAACAAAAAGTTCAAGCTAGATGCAGTGGAATGCTTGGACTATGACCAGCCACCATTCACCTTCATCTCATATGGCACAATCAAATCCCATCACAAAACTCACGATAAAGTGCAAGAGTTTATGCTCTAGAATTTTCCAAGTTGCATGTGATATTTGCATATTTTAATAACAATAACAATGGCAAAGAAAAGGAAGGAAATAAAGGGAAAGATATTAAGGGAGAAGACAGAAGTTTTGATTTTTGAAGTGGGTCTTCTCTGAATCATTGGATGGGGATTAAGAATTTGGCTGCTCAAAGAAGAGGAAAAAAAAAGGCAAAAAGAAGCACATTTTGCACAAGAAACCAAGTGACTGTTATATTTTGTTGCATTGGGAAGAGAGCTTAGAATTCTAAAGTGAAGATCTTAAAAATGGACATAAAGCAAGTGTTTGTTTCTTTCTTTTGGAGGCTATTCTATTCCACATACACACTTTCCCTTCCAATTTTGATTCTTTTAAATGACTTAGCTTGCTAACAAACTAGCAGCTCTAGGTGGCCCATGGCTTCTATCTGCCCAGTCACTGCCATTAAAGAAAACAAAAACCACCTTTTCTTAATACCAAAGTAATGGCATTATAATTTGTACTACCTTGCTTGATTAGTACAAGTAATGAAAAAGTGATCAGATATTATTTTTTTTTTAGTTCTGATATGATGTGTTGTATCATAAGAATTGTGCATTCGAAATTAACGTCAACAAGAGTTATTAGTACCATTCGAACTCAAAATCACTTTCAGAACAAAAGATTTACCCGATTGAACCAACTGATACGGGTAACACTGATAAAATGTTAGGTGCCAAGGCATAATCAAACTTGTAATTTTCCAAAAGTTCAAGAGGCAGGATAGGCTGGAATAAATGGGTCCCTAGTTGGATGTACACATAAGAACGGTCGGATGATGTGGCAAGAGATGGCTGAGTGCAAGACACCAGATTGGCCTAGTTGTGGCAGACAAAAGCAGTTCAAATGATAGAGATGGAAGGGGAAAACAAATGAAAAAAAAAAAAAGAAAAAAAGATACTTAGCTTCTCAAGGGTATTATTCCAACCTCTTTATTCATCCATGTCAGATTAGATAGCAGACGTATATTTTGGGTGAATCTAAAACTCCCTCTAGTAGTGTTGGGTCCCTCCATGCTTTAAATAATGCTTTAAAGTCACTTCCAAATCCAATAAGAGAGAAATAACAGGCTTATATCTACAGGAATGGAACATAAGAATAGACGGATTACAATCATACAAGCTTATTCTCTCATTGCTCTAAACAAAACATATATACTTCAAGTCTTTATTGTTTGTTTGAGTTTAGTGTAGGCAAAAAAAAAAAAATGGTTTGCAGTGCTCAAAGAGTGCTTATATTTCTTATCATTTTTGAGCTATTAGCAGTTCAAGCAGATAAAGTTTCTGGCTTGAGAAGGATAGACCTTGTCTTTGTGTATAGTCAAGAAGAAGATGGAATAGCTAGCAGGAGGAATCGACGCATTCTCGAGGCTGCTGACATGAAGGGAATGGGCACAGAGAAAAACTTACCTGCACCAGTAAACAACACATTTGATCCGAATCAATCAAGCAAACGAAGAGTTAGAAGAGGATCAGATCCTATCCACAACAGGTCTTGACGACAAAATTCAAGGGTTTCTTCAACAAGGAAGATTAATAACCTCAAAGTTCAAACACTTCGAGAAAGAAACAAACAACTTCAGCATAGTGCAGATAAAACTAGAAGGTGGTAAAACTGTATCTGCTATCTCAAGAAACTTTTTTATGAGGGTTGGTTGATTGGTTTTTCTCTATTTTTTGTTTTTGATAGCTTGTGTATAGTTAAGTTACTACAGAAAGCCTAGTTCTTGTAGACAGTTTAGTGAGCCAGCATCATCTTTGTACTGTAAGCTGCAATCCTGATAGGTGACCAAGAAGAAAGCAAAATATAGATTATGGTTTGGGTTTCCAAAATGATAGTAACATTTATAGCTTCTTTTTCTTTTTCTTTTTCTTTTCTTTTTATCTTTCCTTTCTGGAGAAAATTTTACTTCTGTTTGCATCAGCATGCAGAATATAGCCAAATTCTTTTGTATCCTTTCAGCTCTAGCAAATGTTTGGTCATAATTGAGACACTTCAATTGTACTATATTTCCATGCAAAAGATTTCATATACAAATCTTAAAGGAGAAGTTTGAAAAAAAGAAGATTGAAAAAATGTCCACTTAATAAATACATGCTGTAGCACTCAACAGAAACAAATTTGATTTGCATATATTTACCTAAAAGACTAAAGTTTTACCAAATTAAAAACTCCTCAAGTGTGTTGTAACCAAGCTTTCAGAAAGTGAAATGTTGGGATTTGGGACCAGAGAGATTTTCTTTGAACTGTTTGTGCTTCAGATATATATATATATATATATATATATATATGACTGTTTTTCAACTACACAAGCTATGAAGCTTGAAAGGAGAAGTGCTTGTAGCAAATCATGACAATTATTTAAGGTCGGTAACAGACAATTAAACCTCAAACTCCAGCAATTTTGACGGGAGAAGAGTTTCAAAATGGCAAGTTGGCAACAAATATGAATGAGTGCCAAACTTCCATTTATGGCTTTCCACCTTTTCCATGGTGATGATTGGAAGTAATGAATTATTGGTCTTACGACAAAAACTGGTCAGACAGTTCTTTGGTTATGGAATTTATACAAGGAAACATAGAATTGCAAACATCAGATGTAGCACAATATGTCATTGCCCTAAAGAATTAAGCAATGTGTTAAAATTACAGGACATGTACTGATGTACATAACTGTAGATATAGTAGGAGAAATCCCATGTCCTACAAAAGAAATGAGAAGCCCAAGTTGGTTGCTCTTGCCCTAGACCATTAAGCCCAAGTCTAGATTGACCAAATTTGAGGGTCAGGCCTACTTGGTTTGCTAAGGCACCCATATCTTCAAACTAAGATTTTTTTGGGTTAGACTTTATATTGGAGAATTGTGTGCCTCATCCAATGCAAATTTGAGCATTCCCCCTATTTACTTTATTAACCAAAAAAACGTGTATTGTGTGAAATTCACTCAAATTTTGGAATTTCTGTTAACTGTTGCTGACCTGAGCTCTGTTATACCCATGTGAAAAACCAGTTTTTTTATTAGAACTCATTAAATGCACCTATAAAAGAACAGATGAACTTTCACTCAAGTCAACACAGAAAATTGTTATGTTACAAGATTTGAAACATTTTATCGAGAGAATAAATTAGAGTAAAGTTGACAAGCAATGTTGAAAGCAAAATCCAATGGATCAGGATAATGCAATATTCTTATCCTCTATAATGAAGGATTTTTTTCTTATCCATTGCCCCATTTTGGTTCTGGCAGGCTCTGAAGATTTTTTTTTTCCCTTTTCACTTTGCTAATCTGATCTTCTTGAGTAATGTTTCATAGAAGCACATAAATGCATTTGCGTGGATGCTGATATGATCCACCCATAACATTCAAAATAAAAACTTTGTGAATTGTGATGATAATTGTATACAAACTGGAAGCAAGGGTCAGGGTCATCTCTACAATATTGTTTGTGGGGGTCCCAAACACTTAAAAAGAGGGCAGTGGACCATGGAATCTGGTTCTGTAGATTAAAGAGGGTGGTGACTGTTGACACAATTCAATGTGTCCTCCGCAGGAAAATTAAACGCAGAAAGTTGGGCACTTTGACTCCTTAAAAACCACCCCCAAATTCGGCTCAGCTGACCTGTAGGACATGTGCTTTCCCTCTAAAGAATCCTCAATTATTGGGGCAGTAACCCTCTTGCTGGTTGTTCTGATGAACATAAATGGTAGGATCTCATTTAAGGCGAGAAAATCAAATTAAATGTCACTTTATTGCTGCAGACTTAGAGGATTTCATTTTAAGAAAGTGATTTTTTTTAACTACAATTCAAGTAAATAAATTATTTAATTTTTCATATCAAAATAAAATGTATTATATTAAATAATTTAAAAATAATAATTTAAAATTATATATTTAAAATAATCTTAATAAAAAATCATCAACTAAATTTGAATCAAAACTTTTTAGTTGATATAAATTATTCTTATCAATTTAACCAATCTCTTTTTAGAACTTCAGAAAAGTGATTGCAGCTACACAGACAACTATGGCAATCAAATTCAAAGATAGATTTTATTCAAGCAAGTGAGATTTTCCATATATTTAAAATACTTAAAAGGAAAGAGTTTTATTTGCGCTGGAAACATCCAAAAAAGGAAGAGGGTGAGGAGTCGTAAGAACTTGAATAAAAATGATTTAGGCTTGAAATGGAAGAATTGGTCAAAATCTGGTTTCAGTAGGAGAGAATGACTTGCATACTTTTGTGTCAGATTGTGCACACATTCAGTAATTAACCAAATGCGCGTGCAATTCTTCGATGAGATGACATGATTGTCCGGACCATTGTTCTAATCCATTAACAGGTTTTTCTGATAAAAGTTTTTAGTTTGGGGGGTCTAAATCTTTCCTATTTTTAGGCTTGTTCTTAGCTTTAATTCAGTGTCTTCGATTCATATTCATCACTCCACCTGATCTTGTCATGCTTCATGCTTCAAAACATATTAATTAATACCCACCCTCTAACTGCAATTGGCAAAGCTTTGGGGGGCTAAAGCAAATTTGATGTCTTATCAAATTTTTGCAAGAGAGATTTGGTGCGCCTCTGCTGAATTGAATTTGGACTAGCCTAGATTTGTTCCTTGGATTCTAACAAAGCATGATTGAGGAATGAGCTTTAGCCTCAGTCTCAAAACATAAAAGACAAAATATCACATCTGAAACGCAAACAGCCGGGGGAAGAAAGTGTACCATTCTTATCAATTATATGCTCCAACCATCCCTTTTCTTCAATTAATTTGTCTACCCACGTTTTAACTTATTGCTCATAGCCATTGTCAGTCTAGGTTGGATTGGCCCATGAACTCTATTTATGTAAAAATCTTTTACTACCACTGTTCATTTACCTATTCTCAGTCATCTTATCTGGATATGATAATTTTAAAATATGATAAAAATAATATAAATATAAAATATAAAATAATATTATTAAAATTTTAATAAAATTTATAAATATATTTAATAAATTAAAAAATATATTTTATATTTTCATATTATATAAATTATAATATATAATTTTTATATAAAACATAATATAAATATATAAATTATCAATATTTTATATTAATAAATACATGAATTATAAAATTTAATTTTATCAATCAAATATGAGTAAAATTTTTTAGATGAATAATATTTAAGTCAAATAAAATTACTAATAGTAAAAGCTTTGTAAATTATAAGATAGGATAATTTTTGTGTCACATCATAATTCATGAACAAATTTGTTTATGGCATTGAGTTTGGAGTTGTATTATTTGTATCATGCTTGAGTTAAGTTTAAGGAGATAACAAAAAAAATTAAAAATTAGGTAAAAATTAATATTTAATTACTTTATTAGTACTAAAGGAATTAGAAACTTCAAATATGAATGTGAAAATTTAACATTTGCATAAGCTCATAGATCTCATGATTCAAATTCATGATTTTAAAAATTTTAGACTTACTTAGATGCATGGTAAACAAATATTTATCATTTGAAAATATCGTGTTATGATTGAATTTCTAAACATCTTAATGTCTTAAGATAAAATTTAATCAATTTGATTTTATTCGATTATAACGTTAACTTATTTGAGGAAAATAGAACAAATTCAAGCAAAATTCATAATCTGAATCAACTGAACAGCAACATGTTGGCAAAAGGATAAAACATTACGCCATGTATGTATGACTTATGACGAAAAAAAAAACACAAAGTGGCTTATTAAGAAGAGATAAAACATGGGTTGTCGCTGACTTATATTGCTTTTGCTTTTCAAACAATGCTTGGAAGCAAAGGAGAATTGTGATTAACATTAATTCTTTGGTACAAATGGCCTGTCACAACCTCCCAAATCCAGCCCTCCTTCTCTATATTTTCCCTGTTTTTGTGCTGAAAATGCCTTCTGCCTTGTGTCTTGTTCGTAAAACAGCAGCCTGATTAAGTTCCTGAAAGATTAAGTTATATGGAAGGTAGGGGTCAATTTATGATCATGCTTGGGTGATTTAGTCGGTGGATTTGCCCCTCCCAAAGGACAGTCTTAAATCAACCTCATTGTCAATTTTTTGGTAATTCGTATTTTCTCACATCAACATGATTTATTTAAGGTTTTACTCGAAAATATAAGCTATAAGCTCTTCTCTTTGTCAACTGAATTGATCCGTGCAAGTGCCTCATTGACATTTTTTTTATCTGAAAAAATTTAAAAGTAAAGTAAGTTATCTCATATAAAATGTCAAAATAAATGATCAATCCATAAAAAAAAATTTTTGAATCTATTTTTAATTTTTAAAAATTTTTTTTAATTCGAATCTTATAACAATTTTGATTTTGATTAATCTAAAATTGAATCAAATTGTATCATATTTCAAAATAAATTTTTTTAATATTTTTTTATTTAAAAAACTTAAAATTAAGATTTTATTTAAAACAATCAAATTCATTAATAGTTCAATTAAAAATTTAAAATTGTAATAACCTATCAATAAAAAAATATAACGATTGAAATCTAAGTACTTAACCTTAAAATTCTAAACTTTAATCATTTAATTCAACCCCCTATTAACTAATTGACACGATAGTTAAATGTTCTCAAATTTTGCATCTTATCTCAACCTCATAATCTTAAACAGTAATATAATTATCTCAAGTCTTTGCTTGGGTTGCAAAACAAGGGAATGAATGCCTTTTTCTCAGCCTTTTGTGCGATTTCTGCCATTCTTTCAACGCATAACAGTAGTTCTTTTAACTATTTACTCTCATAATTCTCTGCAGAAAATTTGCTTGCGTGCAAAGAAAGTATAAATATTCGAATCTTTGAAGTATTACTATAAACAACTGAGGCAACCGTGAGCTGACAAATGGGCCTCTCTCTCAGTGGGAGAGTGAGAGAGAGGTAAGTGGAGACAGTCTCAGCCAGGAAGCAAGCGGCCAACAACACATGTAGCATATCTCATTGCAGAGAAATGAGCTGGTTCAGAGAGTTTGAAAACACTGTCCTTTTGCTGCTGTCTGCCACGTACGCAGTTTTGGTACGGGTTGAATTTCAGGGCATTGCTGCAATTAAAAATATATATATATATATGTTTACTGCTCAAAACCAACTGACAGATAAAAATCATTTGGGGAAGATAAGGTAAGGCAAAAGAAAACGTGAGTGGTTGAAAGATTTGATGGAATTGTTGTGTGTTTCTTGTGTAATTTTAATTTCTTAAGGTCCTTCTGCATCTAATTCTATATCCCTACAGTTTGATAGATATTTATTTATTATCATTAGTGTTATTTTTTACACTGTTTTAATTTTGGCTGAGAGCAATCAGGTCTCATTATAACTATCGTCATCATTATCACCTCTCATGCCTTTGCCATTTATCACATCATCATTATCATGATTAGTAGTTCACAGCCTCTTAAACCATCAATTTTTCTTCATATTTTCACACACAAAAGCCAACAAAAGAAATGGATGGTCTCAGCTTAGCAAAATCCTAACCCCACAAAAAGGTCCTTCTCTCACCCCCTCAAGCATACTGATACACGTTTTAATCTTTTTTAGCAATGGAGCTAATCAACACTAAGAACCCCTCATACGCACAAGATGAGTCCTCATCAGAGACACAGCCCACCAAAGCCAAGACCAAGTCTTTACTACTGCTCAAGAACTGCAGCAGCAACATCATCGTCCACCATCATCAGGAAATGGTGGTTTCCTACAAAGAGTGCCTCAAAAACCATGCAGCAAGCTTGGGTGGACATGCCCTGGATGGCTGTGGAGAGTTCATGCCTAGCCCTACTGCTACCCCAACTGACCCTGCCTCCCTCAAATGTGCTGCTTGTGGCTGCCACCGCAACTTCCACCGCCGTGACCCTTACGATGGTCCTGCTTTCATCCACCATCTGCCACCGCCCCCTAATCGTAGCTCAAGTCCAAGCCCAACCCATAGCCCAGGTCGGAGCCCTAGCCCAACCCATACTCCACCCTCGCCAGTCCCATACTCCTACTACTCTTCTGCACCGCACATGCTGCTGGCCTTGAGCACAGGCAACTCAGGGCCGTTGGATGAGTACCATCATCACCTCAACCACTCGAATCCGACGGTGGGCAGGATAGAGAACAACAACAACAACAACCCAAGTGGGAGAAAGAGGTCAAGAACAAAGTTTAGCAAGGAACAAAAAGAAAAGATGCATGCTTTTGCTGAGAGGCTTGGTTGGAGGATGCCAAAGAGTGAAGAAAGATTGTTAGAAGAGTTTTGCAATGAAGCTAGGGTCGACAGAGGAGTTTTCAAGGTTTGGATGCACAACAACAAGAACACTTTTGGCAAGAAAGAGATACTAGCAGTTGGTAATCTCAGTCTTGACAACAACAGTAGTGGCAACAATGAAGATAATGGAAATGGCAATGCTTTTGATTCCAATAGTGACATCCACAACGAGGGTAGCATTCAGCTTCATGTTTCTACCAATAATGGGTCTTCTTCTTCTGCATCGTAATTTAGAAAAGATTCTGAAAATTTGATAGAAAGCAGCAGGCTTTAGTGGGTACTTTTGTTGATATTTTTTAGGGGAAAGGGGGGGGGGGGGGGGCGGGGCGGTTATGTTCTTAGAGCTATTTTTATCTTTTTTGCTGATTAGTAATATCAAATCAGTAGTGTTGGAAGGTGAAAGAGGAAGAGAACAAAGGATATTATAACATAATTCTTTGTCTTCTAGCTCAGAGTTTATAGTTGCCTTTCTTTTCCTTCCCTATGTTTCATTATCTCTTCTTTGTGTTGCTTTTTTACTGACCCGAACATTGTTTAAATTCTTAATTTGCCCAAAAACTGGTCGTGTTCAAATTCTGGGTATGATCACTCTTAGGACATGTCCTCTGCAGATAGTATCATTGTCTTTTACTCATTGGTGGAGAATTCCTGATTTTGCAACAAATTGTTTACACTTTGTAAAGTTTGTGTTATTCAAAGATAATGGCTCTTCCTCTACTTTGGTTTGGTACACCTTGACTGACTTAAACCCCAAATCTTTTCATTATATTTTCTATATTCCAAAAAAGAATTATTCAGAATTTTCTGGTACCCTACTTGATAGAGCCTACCCTTTTAATTCGACATTATATATATTTGTCATTTTCCATAGTTTGTTGAAAACTCTGTTGTCAAGATTAATATTTGATGTCTTATTTGCTAAATATATAATATAATATAGCTTTAAACATGTCTATGTTTTGAATGTTTTCTCTTCATTCTTATCTAATCTTTTAAGGCAAGCATGCTTTGATTAATTAAAGGTTAGTTGACATAAAATACTACTTTGTAACATTGCCAACGTCTCGTTTTCTGTAAGTGCCTAAAGTCTCTTGTTATTTTTAACTTATTAATTTAGGATTTATATTTCGAAAGGGGGAAAAAATAAAAAAATTGAAAATCGATTTGGAATGTAAAAAATAAAATAAACTTTAATATATTTTTATTAATTTTTAAATTTTTAAAGTAAAAATAATTATTTTATATTAAAAATTTTATTAAAATAATATATAAAAATTTAAAAATTAATAAACTTAATCAAATCAATAAAATTTAATTTGAATCGAATTAATTTTAAAAAAAATAAATTCAAATCAAATTTTAAAATTTTATAATATTATATATTATTCAAAAAATATAAACCGAATCCAATTCTATCTGAAATGTTATTGGTAATGCCCATGTTGAATATTTAGAGGTGGTCATGAATTATAAAGCATTACTGGCTAAATAAAGTTGAAAATATAATTGTTCTTAAAAAATATTTTTAAATTTCGTATATTTAATTAATTAAATAGAAATAATTTCTCAAAAAATTTAACAAAAAAAAAAACAGAATTATTAGGGTTTCTTTCTTGAGTGTGTCTTGCATCATGCGGCCAATAATAATGATTCAAATGATTCAAGAACAAGATCTGAACATCTCCCAACACAAAACTTTTTGATGAAACACCAAACCTTAATTATTAACAAAAGCTAAATTTGGATTTGTTGGCTATGTTCTATGATCGATCCGCCATGTCCAAAATATGCAATTATTAAATCAACTTGAATTGCAATGCTCCATCATTTTCAACTTAGCCTTCCTCATCAAAGCCTCCATGAAAAACAAAGAGACTTCAAATCAAACAATCTAGGGTGGAGCTTTTCATTGGGTTTGGAGGGCATCAAGCGATATAGAATTGGGTAAAACAAAATGAGAAGAACTGATTGGATGTAGGAATGTCCAGATTTTACAAAGATATAGAAAAGGAAAGAAATGGTTGAAAGGAAATAAGAAACAAAGCTAGGATGGAAACCGATTCAGATTTGAAAGTCCAATTGTAGGATCATCCGCAGCTTGCTCAGCTTCATCAGTACAAAATGTACATGTAGCACTAGGAGTCAAATACAAGCAGTGATCGATTCTTATTTCCAACCAAGCTAATCTCCTCTCCATGCTCAGTACCCCGACATGCATAATCCGCATGTCGACCTCCGCAACCCTGGCACAAGAACAAGAAGTAAGATTAGTAATCAGCATAAGCAACATAAGTCATGGCGCCTTCATCTTTGTTCAGCTTCACCCTTGGCGGGATATAAATGAACCTTTTCTCCTCCTCCATGTTTTCCTTCATCAGTCTGATTGTTCTATGTTTGTTGCTCTCTGCTGAAACTATGTCACTGACTCACTGGGTTCTGAATTTTCATGTCATTGGCGCTCCTATATCTCCCTCCGAAATCTTCTGCTGGTTCAGAACCCTCCAATCAGCATAGGCAATGATAAACTAGAACCCAGTAACACCAAATTCATGAAATAATCTTGGGTTGAGATTTGGGCTGAAAAACTAAAACCCAGACAAAAAGCCCAATAATGTCAACCTTTTTAAGTTCGTTTTAAGACATAATAATAGAAACTTCAGAACCCTCTTTGTAGCGGACCGCCTCAAAAACCCTAGACTAAGCGAGATTGAGAACAGAGCAGCTCAAAATGGTTCAGCGGCTCACTTACCGCACGCGTCACAGCTACGCCACCAAATCCAACCAACACCGCGTCGTCAAAACCCCCGGTACTCGTCTATCTCTCTCTCCAACGTAGATCTGTTAACAAATTTTGATTCTTTTGTATTTCTTGGGATGGCGGTGTCTGATTGATGCTGCACCCACATGGCGGTGGCTTTATGTTTTTGTTGGCATAGGAGGGAAGCTTGTGTATCAGACCACAAAGAAGAGAGCTAGTGGTCCCAAATGTCCTGTTACTGGCAAGAGAATCCAAGGAGTATGTCACCCTTTTTTTAAAAGATTTTGATAGAATCCAAGTTTGTTTCCTTGTCATTATGATTTTAGGGAGTGGATTTGTGATTCACTGGAGATTTTGTTTGTTGGTTTTTTAAGATTCTATAAAGTTTTCATCTTGACAAAATTTTAGAATCAAGCTATGGTAATTCTAAGTTTAGGCTAATCTAATCTTTGTTTTTGAACGCATTTCATTGATTTTGATCATTCGCATCTTTTGTTTGGTGATCATTTCCTTTGATGTCAGTCTTTCATGGCTTTTCTATTGCAATGTTTATCCTAGTTTGAGTATAATTTTCTCTGTTGTGGTTAAATGGGGGCTATGTTTTATAGATTCCTCATTTGAGGCCTGCTGAGTACAAGAGGTCTAGATTGCCAAGAAACCGTAGGACTGTGAACCGTACTTATGGTGGAGTTCTGTCTGGAGGTGCTGTTAGGGAAAGGTCTGTACATTAACACTCAGATTTCTAGGTCCTCTGTTAGCTGTATTTGGTCGCATGTGGTGATTTAAGACTTCTTTTATTGATTGTGTATTATTCCAGGATCATTCGTGCCTTTTTGGTGGAAGAGCAAAAGATTGTGAAGAAGGTCCTGAAAATTCAGAAGGCAAAGGAAAAGCAAGTGTCCAAGAGCTAGATTTCAATAGAGTAAATTTGGCTATGGATTGATGATAGTGAATCTTGGAGTTGTAGGTTAAGCTGATCAAGATTTGGATTTATGTTTTAGATTGGCTGTTATGAATCGGGTTCTACCTCTTTCTCTTTGTCGACAAATCTACTTGTGTTAAAATTTTGGTTTTGTTCATTCACTTGTCTGCTGTTCTCCGAAATTTCCTATTGCAATTGGATATTTAATGTATTTGCGGATTAGTGGTTTTTGTTATCATTATGAGACTAGTTATATGATTGCCTCAATATGAAATATGCTGCATCTTATTCATTCGGAAATGTACTTGCATTTCACCATTTCAGAGGAAAGGCCATATGTAAATATGCCGCCTTGTTTTTTTTTTTTTTTTGGTGTAATGCTGAATGGTATCTCACGTAGTGTTACAAGCTTTAGGAGATTGAAAATAATTCTCTCATCTTAACAACCAGTTTTTCATGAGGTGGTGGAATCCCTTTAACCAGAGGATGTTCTTTCTGAGCAGTTACCTATGAGAAAAATGAGGGATGTTTTGCTGGTTCAAAAGTCAGAGAAACCACTTCATGAAAAGCTTGGTAGTTGCTTGCGACTTTCCCGACGATAGTATCAAGAACTCCCAGGCTGTAGCCCTTGAAGAAAGGGGTTTTAACTGGAAAGTCCTTCTCAGTACCTGCTTCAAACACCTTGAGCAATTCATGGTAGTCTTCAATGGCTCTCTTGCGTTCTTTGCCTTAAAAAACGAGATGATAGACTGAATAGCCTGCATGATCTGATAATCAAAAACAATTTCATTAACATCCACAATATTAATCTTCTAACAAGTGTTGCTCCGGCACTCGTAGCTGTATTCAAGAATAACAAGTGTTTCATCAATGGATTTACCATTGTGCACCAGCACAAGCACCACCTTGGATTGCATTGTCGGAGCAGCTGACTCTTGTTTTCGAGGTCTTCGTCAATGTATTTATAAGGTATGCCCTTAAATTGAAGGTCCAATTCAACTCTTTTTCAACAGCCGCTAGCCCATGCCCCAATCAACACAACCTCCCTTTGTTTCACTTCCATTCGCAATTGCTTTATGCCGTTTTCAATTTGTGTGATCCACCCCAGGGGAGGCTTGAGGCATTTATAATATAATTCCGGCTCTGTTATTCTTGTTAGAGAAGAAAGAAGAGTAAAGAAAAAAAGTAACAAATTTGAACTCAACTAGTCAAGACTCGGGGAAGAAGTATTATTTTATTACTGTGGATAATAAGTAGCATTTCATTTGTTTATTCTTATATACAGCCAGCCATCTTAATTTGGTGGTTGTTCATTTGAGTAAATTTCTTCATGAAAAAAAACATTGCCAAAAGGATGGCTAGTAGCCCAATATTGTTGCATATAAGAGTTCATTCCAAGCATCTGGTAGTCCAGGTAGACACCAATGAGTGCAGTCAACATCTTTGCTACCATAGATAGAAGGATGCCCATCTTTCCTTAGTTGTGACAGAGCTGTTACATTAACCAAATAAACTGATTCGGATACACTGCCCAATGCTCTCTCCAGAACAGCTTCTGCTGGATGTGGACCTCCTGGATATCTATGCCCCGGAACTGGTCTTGTTTGCCTTTTACAATTCTTTGCATTCGGATCTGCCCAATCTCTTGAACTGGTAATAATTTTGAAGAAGAATGAAAAGATCAGATACTGAGAATAACAAACAAATCTCCTGGATGGCATTTGTTTTGTTTGAACAAATATTAACAGCTTACTTGAAATGGTCTGGGGAAACACCCTGGAAGAATATCATGGTTTTGTTGGTATCAACCGTTGAGTTTACCCATTTGGCCCAAGTATTCAGAGCTTTCTCATAAGCAACCAACGGATCCATGTCATTATGCCTGGCGTTAGCTTCTTGAATAACATCCCATCTGTTGCAGTGATATAAGATTAATAAAATTAATGTTATAAGAATCTACTCATTCTTTCATCTAGATTTAGGCTTACGATTGCTTCTTTCCAGTTTGAAGCCACCCGTTCCAAGTGTTGAAGACCAACACATCAGCATCCTTCCAAACTACTCCTCCATTCCCAATTGAATCAAGCTTCAGGATTCTTTCATTTTTGCCACCAACAGCAATGTCAACAAGAAAATCATCGGGGTAAAACATCAACGAGACATTGTAAGCCTAGAAATTGCCACCAACAAATTCGCGCAAACAATTTTCAACACTCAAATATATAAATTTAATGTCAAAACGGTACTTTTAACGCTGTGAAAATCCTTCTCAAATGCAGCGTTATAAGCTAAGTAGACAAGTCTTATACCGGGAAGGTAATAGTAGGAAGGCCTCCTTTCGTGTGGAGTACATATTTGTGTTGTGGAACTGCCGAATGGAGCATGCATGCGAGCGACAGCCACTGGTTGTACCCAACCGAGTCTCCTACAAACATGATTCGCTTCCCTTCAAATCTGATCAAGAAATCTTCACCATGGAACCTGTATTATCATGAATAAAGTATTGCATCAAATTGACCCATTGAATGTAAATTTAGAATCGTCAAAGCAATAGGGGCTAATCAAGTAATGGAATAAAACCAAGACAAAATTTATTATTTCTTTACAATTTTAATGTGTTACTTTTAACATAATAAAAATTATAAGATTCTATCTAAGAGTAAATAATTAATCAATTCAATTGATTCGGTTAGAAAAATAAATAATTAAATTAATTGATTTTCATTTAACAAGTAATTGAATCAACAAAAAATTTTTAAATAATCAATCATAATCGAATCAATCCAAAAAATTACTATAACTAAAATCAAATAAAATTAAACTGAATTGCTATTTTTATTAATTTTAGTCAAAAACTGATTTGAATTGATTTTTACTTACCCTTAATTTCATAGAAAATAAAAAATCATAAACGAATTAGTACCGTGGTAGCATGCATGAATAGGGATTCCACCGATATTTCATGTAATCATTGTCAGGCCGACCATTATTTTGGCAATCGAATTTTTTGGTAATAAAGGGACAACTTTGAGGAGTGTAGAGGGGAACGTGATGAGCATCAAACACCCATCTGCCCTGAAAAATGTCACATTCACTCTCTAAGTCTCTGTTTTTGTCTGGACGAAGATATTCCACTAAAAAGCCGAAAGCCAACATTGCAGTTGGAACAGCATACATCGTACCCACCGCCACTGCCACTGGGAGACCCATATTTGGCTGTTCTTTCTGATAGAAATAAAAGAATAATTAATCTTTCTTTTTTCAGAGAACTCTTAAGTTCTAAGAATCTTTTCTTTTACAGATTCTTAGAACTTGCGAGTTCTTGTTAATGTTAAAAAAATAGATTGAAAGTGTGTATTTATATATACACATAATTTAATTTTTTATTCAGTTGTTGCTATAGTTTTTAAACGTTTTTGCTTCTCTTTTTGTCTTGTAACCAAAAAAAAAAAAAAAAGACTATAAATTAAAGATAAGTAACTTTTATTTTTACGTTTTAGCCAATTTTAACTTTTTTTTTTTTTTACGTTAAGAGTTAATTAAATAATATTTAATTAATTCTCATTAAAAACTACTGTTAATTAATAGGTTTTAGCAATTTGATTTTCATTTAAATGAGATTTAAACCCTCAAAAAACTGCAAAATTGAGTCTCATTACTCATTATTGCATAATTAATTATTAAATTCCATAAAAAAAAACCACATTAAAAAAATTATCTTAAGTTTTTAAATTTTATAAACAAGATTAATATGATAATTATATTACCTTAAAATATATTAAAAATAAATGAAAAATCTATTAATTTTTTAATTTTACTTGTGAAATTAAAAATTTTTACTCTCATTGTATAAAATACGAACTCTTAAAAAAAAATTTTTCTTACTCCTATCAAGTAGTATATAATTACAGATAATTAAACTTAATTGATGAAAAAAAGTCTTTAATTTTATATGCTTTCTATAGCTTTATTTGATTTTTAAATAATTTTATCAACTTGATTCATTGTTTTTAATCAATTTGTCTCACTAATTGACTCATATCATATAGTGTATAATTATAAATTACAATCTGGGGTCTCACATATAAATTTAGAAACTTATGTTAATAAGTAAAATTACATTAATTTTTTCTCAAATGCAATGGGCCTACAAATGAATGTATAAAAGTTTGGGCCAAATGAAAGTGAGAAGACAGGCCTGAATGTAACAAATATAGGTTGGCTCAGCTAATTGCGTATTTTTATGTGTTTTACTTGACTAATTAAGACCTTAATTAACAGTAAAATTAAACAGAAAATTTTTCGTAACAAGAAATTGCTGTCTAATTTCTAAACTGGGAAATGTATTTCACAGTATATCAATTACATCAAGTATAACACTTGGTCGAGGAAAAACTTGTTGACATCTCACTAGGATATGAGGAATCCCAAGGCATGCTTGGCTTCCAAGCATCTCCCATACTCGTGGGCAAAGGCAAATTGAAGGGAAATCCAATGGATCGGCTGGTTGGCCATTGATCATCAACATGACTCACATTCAGGCTTTTAAATAGGGAATTTTCATGATCTCCATTATTGATCATGTTCCCTTGCATCTCATGGGGCAATGTAAATGAGAAGCCATTGCAATGATCTTGTGATCCGCCAACATAATGTACACTATCCGAGACCCTGCTGTAATCTCCAAGCATGGAAGATGATGACATGTTTAGCAACATGGAAGTAACATCAACTGCGGTTTTGGCAGGTGATGAGCTTTGACCAGGAGGTGCAAAATTGAGGCTAGTTAGGTCTCCATTGGGCATGGGAAGTCGAGGAGGCTTCCATGCAGCCATCTGAGTGATGGGCTTGTAAGAGACAAAGTCTAAAAGAGAAAATGCAGAAGTAGATGTCTGTAGCAGGTCAGGATTATGGTTAAACTGGTGTGGTGATGAATTGGTTTTTGCTGTCAAGGGCATGTTCTCTGAAGAAAGTTGAGAACTGTTTGAACCTAGACTTGGCATATCAGATATTGTTTCAGGTGATATTGGAGAAACCCACGGATTAGAAAGAGCCCTTTGAGCTGTGGAGTTGGTTTTCTTGAATATCCTGCATATCGCCCATGAATCCTGCGAGTATATATAATCATCAACCACTCCGTAAGTTTCCAAAGAAATATGATAATTAAATAACAGTAAAAAGAGGCCAGTTAGGATGTTTACATTGGCAGGAAGGCTTTTTTCCAGGAATCTCCTTGGTGGTGCAGAGTCAGTGAGAGAAGGTAACCTAAACTCATGCATCATCCAGTCAGTTTTGACCCCTTTGGCAGCTCTGCCTTTGTAGAAAACAAGAGATTTCTTCAAGCCAATGCACTTGGTGCCTTCTGATGAATAGATGGGGCGGTCAGTTCCTGTGGCTTTCCAAAATCCTGCTCCAGTCACTCGGTTAGGCCTTGCACTATTTCTGTATTTCCTATCCCTAGGACAGTAGAAATACCACTCTTTCTCTCCAGTGGTTGCCAGTTCTTCATAGAAAAAGAAACAAACAACTGTTAGTTTCCATTCTATATATACTAAAGAGTTTTTAAAATGTAAACACTAAAACATATGCATCATGTATATATAGGATTAACTTACTTGGAAGATCCCATGGATCATATTTATAGATATCTAGTTGCTTAATCAGTTCTATTGATAGAGGCAGCTGTTGAATCTTTCTTTTCAGATAAAACCCAACAAGCTCTTCATCAGTTGGATGAAACCTGAACCCTGGAAGCATGATTTCTTCCAGTTTATCAGTATCACTTCTTTCATCCATTCTTTTCTCTACTTCCCTATGTATTAAATCCCAGGTCAGATACCCAAAAAAGCAAAACAAAAATAAATGGAAAGAGACCCAAGTTCTTGTTTCCTTTACTTTCTATCCTCAAACTGAAAGTAGAATACAAAAGCAATAGATGGAAAGTTTCTGAGGAAACTGAAGAGCAAGAAACTTCCTGACACAAGAACAGCTTGACAATGAAGAAAACCCTAAGAACCCTAAGAAAACAAGCAAAGTTTAAAAAGGATATGAACTCAAAGACACCAAGTTGAGAGTTAAAGCTCACTTAATTTGAAGCCAATATATGCTTCCTGATGAGGGGTCTGCCCCCGAAGGATCAGCCGCCTTTTCTGGTTACTAATTTAAAAGGAGTGTGTGTTTGTGTGTGTTTTTCGCGAGGATCACGTTGGCTCACCGAAAAAAAAAAAAAAGGAAAAAGAAACAACTACCAAGAAATTAAACCCAAGTCAAGAAAATAATGGATTTTGTACAAGAGACTCTTATTTCTTACTTGTGCCTTAATGAGCCCAATTTAGCGTTTGTTTAATCCAAATTGAAGAATCTCAAGGAAGCTACAAAATCAGCGGCATCTGGGGATAATAACATCACTAATTACTTGCAAATTTTTAATGCAAATCCCATGATTTTTTTGTCTATCCATTTCAAGTCAAGACAAAAGAAATCCAATATAACATATATTTTTATGGTCTTTGGTTTGAATTATTATATGGAAACATGGACACGAACCAACTCCCAATACACAAAGCTGATATATATATTCAACTGTAAAATTCCTATGCCAGTGTTTAGGATTAATCTAATGATATATAGTTTTTCTCAGAATCCGAAAATTCAGTTTCTATTCCATTCCCGGAGCTTCTATTCCACTGACTCTGTCAGATTTATAATATATAGTATTTTGTATCAGTTCATAGATATATCATATATATATATATATATATATTTAATAACAAATTGATGAACGTTTGAGATAGTTAAACAAGTTTAATGCAGAAATTAATTGGGACCACTTGCCCTAACTAGGACCATAAACTAAATTTAAGTACATATCACTGTTGTCCATTTTTGTGAAAAACTGACCTATCTTTCAGAGTTACAAAATTCAAACCCCTAAAAACCATATCATTTGACTTTCTAGATCCTGTATAGCTGTATAGCTGTAGGGCAATTATGATAAAATGCTTTAACAATTAACCTTCATTATTCTGTTATCATTCATCATCCTCTCTTGTTAATTTAATATTGACGTGAGTGCAGCTTCAACTTTACAGTTTAGATCGATGTTGACTATTAAAATTACCTTGTGCCTTCTTAAGGCTTTCTACTTGATTAGATTTAGTGGTTAATCAAGCCTTGGCATAATCCTTGCAATGTTTGAATGAAAAAAAAAACATAACTTCCCGGAAAAAGAGATATTACCACCTATGTATTAGCACAGATTGAGGATATTTGCAGAAAGCAATGACCAAACACTTAATTTAGAAATGAACACTGGTATAGCTGATATATACATGAAAACCTGGCCTCTTATTTGTCTTCAGTCATTTTCGATTGCCGCATGATTATCTATAGGTTCTAATACATTACATGCATGGTTTATATATGTTGGTTAAATACAATCGCTGAAAAGCAGTCTATGTTTTGAAGGTTAAAAGTCAATTATAATTACTCAAATTTCCTCTTGATTTTGTGGGCTTTGGAAAACCAAGGACTATAGAATTCATCAATTTTCTTGGTTTTTGGCAATTGCAATTGAATGACAACAAAGTGAAGCTAAAACCAAGTTTGAATTTCCCTTCAAAAACCCTCTCTCAACTGTGCTTGGAGTCCAATTTTCTAGTACTTGAGAACTTGGTAAAAATTTTTTTACTAATTGTCTCGCAAGTTTAGTACCAAGAATTTAATGGGGTTGAGTTCACTGAGTTAAATGCCAAACTTGGGACTCCAAATTCAGTGAAACTCCCCAAATCTAGCCCTCGGTTGGAACCCTTTTTGTCTGTTCCTTGACCTAGGGGCTTGCTTCCCAAGCGTGTAACTATAATTTATTCTTAAAAAATGGGTCAAACTCTTCAAACCCAAGCTTCTATGCCTCTTTCTACGTGAAACATTAACCCCCTTAATTACAATCATGTAAGTGGAAAGCCCGCTTTTGTTGAAAAAAATTCTTGTTCATCAAATCCAAATCCGTTTGACTGTGATTGTAGCTCCAACATGATAGTAAACACTCTAAATTCCAATTTTGCAACCACGATATGAAGAAAGTTCCTATTTAAGAACCTGATACTTGAGGATCCAATCAATGGAAGTAAACGAACTAGAGCATCAGTCTGAAAAAAAGTTCCAGAAGTCAACAAAGAATTCATTACATGCCAGAAAGCATATGAAGTTTAGATAACTGTGATTGTAGCTCCAACTTGATAGTAACCACTCTAAATTCCACAGAGTGCAAGGCCATCTAGCTCATTCTCTGAAATTTAAAAATTAAAGCAAACACAAGTTTAATCCACTTGATTATCCTTTGTTAATAACATATAGTTCCAAATTATTTCTAACCTCTCTTTGTGAGTCCTCACCACGAAACAAGGACATGGCAGCCCCTGTTAAAGAACTAGCAATAAGAGCACCAACAAGACCAAATCTGAAAGAGTACAACACAATACTAGATTGAAAATCTGGACACAGCATCCAGAGAATTATCAGTCAAGTTTGGCTTTGATTTTTATTTTTTAAATCTCTAATTAGCATAAAAAATATTTTCAATTAACCATCAAAGCAGTTAAAAAGGTTGATTGGCTGCCTTTCATGCATATGCCCATATAACCTAAAGGCCTAAAAGAAACAATGCAAATTTTCAATGTGGCTCACTTAATAAGACAAAATTTTCATAACATGCATAGAGAACTAAAGCAATTAAGAGACTTTGCATGAAGGATACCACAGCGAAATAGGTCTTCAGTAAGGGGTTGGAAGGGGTTGGCTACACCATACAAAACTCCAAGTACAACTATAGTTGTAATGCTGCCAAAACAATCCATAGATACATAATGAATAACAAATCAAGGAAAATTTATCCATACAATGTAATATGTACCTACAACGTGACAGAAACTGATAAAAGTATAAATTAACAAAGCAAGTTTATCACTTCTGTTATATGAGGAGAATCTAAGTCTCAACATTGCTTATCCACAAAATCACGTAAAGACTGACACTTAGAACACAAAGTGGAAAGTAAGTTGTCAGCAATTGCCCAATGGCAAATTGAAACTGTAGATTCCAGTAACTATTATTTCAAAACATTTTTGAACACCATCGATAATTAAAACTTCAATGCAATGATGCTAATAATTTAAGGATAGTGATCCATACCCTTGATCCACAAAAAGTATCTCAGCCTTCTCGTCCAAACTTAGTTCTTAAATATTAAGTTCTACGTAAGGTATAGCTGCTGTCTGTATCAATCCTGTCAAAATAAAACTGCCTGGGAAAACTTTAGTTTCATTCTTAACCAAATATACTAGACAAACAATTACACACCATTTATAAATAATAACCATAAAATAGTGAATGAAAAAAAAGAAAAAAGGAAAAGAAACACACCTCAATCCACAGGCAAGTGAAGTTAATGAACCACTCCCAGGGAACCTCCCATCGCTTGAGTATCGGCCACAGCAATTCAGTCTCTCCCTGGGATTTAAGAAAAGCAAAATGAGCCTTATACAACTTTTGGGTAAGCAGTAAAAAGATTTGGGGACAAATATTTTACCTTTGCTTGGAAATTGGAATTGTCTTTTCCAGCATTGGTGAAGCAAAGTGCAAGCAGTCTTGTCCAAGGGAACCGCAAAACAGGGTTTGGTCTGTTGAGAAGAATGGCGCCAGATTGTTTGGCTAAGGTTTTGGGCGAAGCAGAGATGCAAAACTGAGCTACACTTGTAACCATTGTCGCAACCCTTCTTTGTTTTGATTGAAAGTTTGGAGTTTACGATTTCAAGCAGCGGAGCAAGGATTCAGTCAAGCTGTCGGGAAGTAGGATGATAAGGTTACGTGTTACGTTCAAAAGATTACTGTACTTACTAGAATACAAGAGGGGAATTTTGCTAAAAGAGGCCTCTGAATATTTCTAAATTATGATTTAGTCCGCAGAGCTTCACTTTTATAGTTCCCCAGCACCATTTGTTTCCAATAAATCCTTGAGGAGATTATGGACAATTCCTTTTTTTTTTTTAAATAAAAGGCAAAACATCTATTTTCTAATATAAAAGTAAATGATAACTTTTTTATTAAATTTGTCCATTTATTTGTTTGATATAATTCAATAATTATTTTATATAATATAATATTTAATTATAATTATAGTATTTTTATATTTATAATTTCATAGAAAGCCAATTATCATCGGCCGTCATACACAGCAAGGCATGAATCATTTTCATATTGTAAAGACGCGTGGATCCTTGAATTTGCACATGAAAATCTGACAATAATTTTCTTTTCTTTTCTTTCCTTTTCTTTTATGTTTGGTTGGTAAAAGGTTACCGCAAGAACAGTTGTAGCTGACTCGGAAATGAAACAATTGCATTATGTCGTTTTCTATAGTTCAGTGGAAATCTCACTGCCAAATGCACTAATTGCTCTTGATTCCAAACTGTTATTCATTTTCTCTATTCTAATTTATTCAAAAATACCATGAAAGTGTCTCCCGCCTCCTAGTTAGTGGTTAAGGAGAGCTTAAAGGGGACACGGGGGCTCGATTCCGAGCCACCCCTCCTCCCATCTTCTGTTTTCAAAAGAAAAAATTATCGTGAAAGTACA